>NW_010531544.1:5691-6652 GCF_000687285.1 Phaethon lepturus | reverse complement strand
AGAGCAGTTTACAGCAAAATTTGAAGGCAAATGCCATGTTCTAATCTGCAGTATTTCGGCGTCTGATGTGTGAGCAGCTCAGCTGTCCATGCATGGAGAGCAGTGTCCTGAGTGGGCAGCCTCAGCCATGCCACATCTGCTCAGGAGTCAGCACCCTTGGCAGAGTTTGTTGGGTTTTTAATCAGGGTCATTGCACAACTTTGGTTTAGACAAGCCATATAAGAAACAGAATAGACACAACTGTGGGGACAGAAACTTGGGATGCTGAAAGCAAGCTGCTGGGCTCAGAAGTTTGGTAATGTCTTGAACAGATCTGCTCCCAACAGATTAGTCATGTGTAATGGGAATCCAGTTTGGATGCAGAGATAACCCAGATCAGACTTCAGGATTTGAGTGTGACACAGCTCATGATTCAGAAGGCTATAAAAGGAGAATATGTGTATTCTCTAGTGCCAGTGTTTGGAGGTTTATGTTCCCAAAGCTTTCTGAGTTTCATGTGGTGAAAAAAATCACTGTGTATAAAAAAAAAACAACCTAAAGTAAAAAAGAATAATAAGAAACAGAAGTTTACTGAATTTAAAATGAAGCAATGAAAGAGCTTTCTTCATACACGAACACTTTAGGAAATATTAAATGTGAACAGTTAGAAATCCATGGCTTATTCCTGCAAATCTTTATTTGGGTCAAGTCCTTCCACATGTATATCTTAATTTCCTGTACTGCATTCTTTAAATATACATTGTCACAAACCCTGCACCTACTCTTCCCTTCCAAAAGTAAAGTTGCTTTCAGAATTTCCAATAAAAATAAGATTACTGAACTTGAAACTTCACTTAATTTATTGCATATCTATTTTTCTTGATGCATCAAGTCATGTCAGATGTATAAGCTGACAGTTTGTCAGCTGTACTTCATTTGATGGTACTGTTAGCAGTTATGTAAAAGGATGACTTATGACTTT
>NW_010531544.1:4404-5660 GCF_000687285.1 Phaethon lepturus | reverse complement strand
AGCAGGAACTTTGACTTAATGTCTTAAAACATGCCTAATAGGTATCTGTTCCTAGGTACATAATTTTATTTTTCAGCATGAAAAAAATCATTGGGGAAAAAAACACCAGAATATATCTTCTTAGCATCTTGCTACTTTTCTATATCTGAAATGGTGATTTCTATAGTAGTAAAATAACCGCAATGAATCTATGCTTAACAAGAACTCCAATGTACTCATGTTGATACTGTCTGCTTCAGATTTTGTCTTGATTATGCACACTTCTTTTAGCAAGATACTAGTCTGTGAATGAACTTAGCTCAGGAGACACTGAATAAATACCACTAACTTTCACTTTAAGCAAAATAACTTTGATAGCTTTGATAAATGTCCATCCTAATTCTTCTTTACTCTTGCTCCAGCAACTGTTCATCATCAGCTGCTCTGGGAAAACTCGGCAGCATGCAAAGATTGTTCGCAGTTGTACAGCAATATATAAAAATGTTTGAAACCCAATATATTTTAGGTGTCCCCAAAGAAAGGCCTTGAACATAAGCACTTCATTTGTTTAAGAAATAATACATCTACCCAAAGGTTACCACTTCAGTCAGAGTAAAAACTCCCAATGACTTAAAGGAAGCCAAGATTTCATTTGGCTGTAAGAGCTCTCCAGAATCTTGCAAACATGCCTAGTAACAGACCTGAGCATACCAATCCATTGGCAGAAGGATTTCTTAATTTCAAAATCTGTCTTTCTTTAAATTTGAAATTAACACTCCAAGTGAAAAGTCTGAGGAAGAAAATTCTGCATAAATCAACGCAAATAACTAAATGCCAAACACTGTTTAGGATGTGATTAGGATGTGATTCACTTCTAGGTAGAAAATGGTTCCCGTAACTCTTTCTGCCTGGCTCTAATTAGCAGTAATGCTTAGTGAAATGCATATCTGAAAATGGTAGCTTCAGATTAGCTATGCCCTACATAGCATATGACATGTATGGTTGTATTTGCTTTGGTTTTTTCCCTGTAACAAAGAGGTAAGTGTCTTCCCAATTCTAATAAGGCATTGATAATAAAATGAGACTGTGGTACCTTTCCCATAATCAGATCCTCCCTGCAAGATAGTAGCCTTTAGAAGTACTGGGCAAAAATGTAAGACAAAGAAAAAGGTTACAGATCACAATACCTATGCTGATGCAGTTTTCTCTCTTTTATTGCAAAGTGAAAAAGGAATACCAGAATCCAGAAAAGGGCTAAGTATTGTTCGCAGCAGGAA
>NW_010531544.1:0-4373 GCF_000687285.1 Phaethon lepturus | reverse complement strand
CTGTAAAACTGGGTTAATGACTGCAACCTATTAATAAAATACTTCAGTGTCTCCGTATACACAGTACAAGATTTAGTTAATATAAAAACCTGATTAATTCCTCTCCTACCATGACAGACATCATACCATGACAAATCAAGTGTTTCCATTTTTCTGAGATGCAGAATTTTACTATTGCAATTCTGCAAGAGCTTATCCATTCTCATGCTTTTTTTCAGATCCTACAGGCCAATCCAAATATAAGATCCATTGCATTCACACCAAGTTTAAAATTGCAGGACTGTTGAAATGTTGTTTGAAAGGGGTCTCCTGAGATTACCTAGTCCTAATCCAAACTCCTGCTCAAAGCAAGACTATTGCCAGCATTAAATCCGGTCAGTTGTGGTGTTGTCTAACTGAGCCATGGAAACCTCCAAGCATGGAGATATCACTACATCCTGCGGGTTCCGGTGACAGAGGAAGAATGTTCAATAGAAAAAATATCCACCAGCACCCCACTACTTGATAGGTTAGAGTTAGGACAGCCTTACTGAAAATGTAAGCTAAGCTTATCTCTGCATTCTGAAGGCTGGATGGAAAATGGGGTGGTGTTTCAATGCAATCATTTTTAGTGCTTCTTGCTCCTTGTTAAATTAGTTGTATGCTCACACTTTGGCTGATTTATATTCTGCTATAGCACTGTATTTTGGTTGTTAGATGGTTTATTTATTATCTGAACATAACTTTGGAGTGAATTTTCTGGGTCTGACTTTGATGGAGGAAGAGAGGCTCTAGACATTCTACAGATGCTTCCAATATATTTTGCATGGCAAAAAGTAAGTTCTAAGAGATGGAGGGTCTGTGAGGAGCTAACATTGTATAAAAAACACTTTCAAGTGCACCAAATAAGACCTATTATTTTCTATTTTTTCAAGTTGATTATGATTACCATGAAATCACTGGTACATCATTACAAGGTTAGCAGAAATGTGATCTTCAAAGCACATTCATGGCAGGAAAACTTGGAAACCCCATGTGGCTTTGTGGCTGAAACACTGAATTGGGCAGACACAGGTTTTTATTCCCAGTTTTCTACTTGCCCACAGTACGCAAATCATTTCAACTGTTCCCCATCTGCAAAAAAGAGTAAATGGCAGTGACCTACTTTATAAAGAGATATTTATTTGAGATCTACTGATGAAAAAACTAAATGAGAGACTTTGCTGTTACTAAATAAAAGGTCTTATCTCTGGGGATTACTCAGGGGGGCTCCAAGTCTTCGTACAAGAGAATTGCTCTGATTTAAACATGTTCCTTTAGAAACTGATTCAGTTAAATCATTGCAACTTCTGTGGTACAGACAAGACCAAAGAAAAAGCCTGGAGCAGTAAGTACAGGGAAAAGGGAATGTATTTGTAGGCCAAGCAGTCAGTGCAGAGCAAAATTCTCTGGAGCAAGCACTTCAGTCACAACCAGTTCTCACTAGCTTTCACCTCCTCCTGTTTTAACTTCAGATCACAAATGAATGTAATAGCATAAAAGATCCAGTCCTTTTACCCGAAGTTCAACCACACATTATTCTGTGCTGCAGTATAAACCATACCTGCAACTTTCAGTAGATTGTGCAGCCATAGAGGACAATTAAAAAGAACTAAGGAACAACCTGTGCCAGACATGGACTTCCTAGTATATTTTAAAGTAGAGATGATTCATTTTGGCAGCAGTTCAAAGCCTGGAGGGCAGAACTTAGCCTGAAGGATAGATGGTGTTGTCACTGTCATCCTTCCTCATAGTTTTGTCTGGAACAGCTTAAGAGCCTTTTCAGCAGAGCATGCTGAATCAACTCATTCTTGGCCAGCTCAGTTTGCTTTTTGCTGAGCCCAGTGGAGGCAAAGAGGAAGGCATGCCCACCGCAGCCTCTTTATTCTGCAGACTTCCTAGCCCCTTTGTCATGGTTTCTGCTACCTGGACCTAAGGAAAATTGAACCATGTCCATTGTCCAGTGTGTCTTGTGATAGGAGTTGTAATTTTTGTGCATGTTCTTGAAGTTTAAAAAAGTTGTGTGACTCGCTATGATGCTGCCACAAACCCTCTTATCTGACTCACATTATCAAAAAATTATTAGAACTTAAAAATATTAATGTGGGGTTTTTTGACTGTAACAAGAGGGAATAATAGACATAGAATGTAATGGCCTAGATGAATGTCATGGGTTGACCTTGGCTGGACGCCAGGTGCCACCAAGCCGCTGTATCACTCCCCTCCTCAGCAGGACAGTGGGGGAGAAATTAAGATGAAAAAAATAACCAAACACATGGCTCAAGATAAAGGTACTTTAATAAGCAAAAGTCAGAGGTTGCACACGGAAGCAAAGGAAAACAAACGATTTATTCTCTACTTCCCATCAGCAGGCAATGTCCAGTCACCTCCCAGGAAGCAGGGCTTTACTATGCATAACATTTGCTCCAGAAGACAAACGTCAAAAAAATGAATGCCTGCCACTCCTCCTCCTTTCTCTTAGCTTTTACTGCTGAGCTGGCATCATACAGTACGGAATACCAGTTTGGCCAGTTTGTGTCAGCTGTCCTGGCTGTGTCCCTTCTCAAAATCTTGCCCATCCCCAGCCTACCGGTGAAGGGGAATGCTGGAGAGACAGTCTTGATGCTGTGCGAGCACTGCTCAGCAGCAGCAAAACACTGGTATTATTGGAACAGGCTGCTCAGGGAAGTGGTGGAATCACCATCACTAGAGGTGTTCAAAAAACGTGTAGACATGGCACTTCAGGACATAGTTTAGGGGTCATGGTGGGGTTGGGTTGCCGGTTGGCCTTGATGATCTTAGAGGTCCTTTCTAACCTTTATAATTCTATGACCAACACCTTTCTAGCTACCAATGCAAAGCACAGCACTGTGAGGGCTGCTATGGGGAAAATTAACTCCACTTCAGCCAGACCCAATACAATGAATTAATTCAATCCTGGATGACTTTCTATTAATTTGTGGGAGAAGTACATGCATTTGCCACAAAGAGATTTAAACATACTCTCTTTTGGATGAGTCTGTAAGGATTCTGGTAAGAGCACTTTGATGCTTGAATCCAAGAGAGAGAGTATCTAGCCAACCTGCTTACCCTCTTAACTGCAACCAACAGCATTTAAACTAAGCAGCACTGAACGGGGCACTAGATCTCTCTCTTCAAAACATTAGTTGCTGAGGCAAAGAGGAAGCCCGAGTCACCACATGGGAGGCCCGTAAGTTCTTTGTCTTTCCACAAGGTGATGTGTCTGTCCCTAGTGACCAGTGCAGATATCCCATCCAATTTAATTTCCAGCTTGGGCCATAAGTTTTCTGTGTGATAGTAAGTTGTTTCACTTGCCTGTGCTTTAGGAATTGCTGTTATACAAATAAAGTCTGGATATTCAGAGAATTTCAGTGTTAAAAGTGTGGGGAAACCTTAACAGTTTACCTTGCAGTGAATGTTTTGCTTAAGGAGATCTTCATATCAACATTAATACAATATGCCACACACCTTTCATTTGACACATAGAAGGATGACACACAGTATTTTGATTTATCTTTGCCTCATTTAGATAAAAATACCTTTCATTTTTTAAGGTTCTTCTATACTTGAACTTCTCATAGGGACAAGTTCCAGAACTCTTAAAGTTGGGCTCTGGGCAAGAGAGGACTTTAAGTAGATGTTGCCTCCACTGGGCCCAGGGACCTTAGCAGGAATTTTTAACAACATCCTTCCCCCATCACTGGAGTTGAACCATCCAGACTGTGACTGGTGCTCTACAAAGGCTTAGGTGAGATTACAAAGGAGAAGCAGATTGTCTCTGTGTACTTTTGGAGCCTCCGTATACACTCTTCTAGACCAATGAATGCCACAATACTCAGTAAATCGTATGGTAAGCTTGAGCTCACTAGCAAAATTTTCATTCATACTTTCCCATCTTCTGCAGCAAGATGAGAATGTGAGACAACAGTGGAATTCAGACCTATGACCTTCCGAATATTCACAATGAACCCGCTTTGAAAGCATCATACACTTCAATCTCAGGACAGCTTTCGTTGTCTTTGGTGTGGTATAATTACTAAAATAAGATGGTTGGAATGCCTTCGCATGTACCAACACAGACTACAAACACCCTCACGCAGTTCTGTAACATGCATCTGACATCAATCTACTTCTGGTTATGGTTTTAAACAGATTAATTGACAGGCTTATAAAGCTAGTCTAAGTCTCAGATATGAATCTTTATTATTCCAAATAGTAGCTATTTATCTCATGCTTTGTTGGGGGCAAGGGAAATAGAAATGTTTTCTTTTTATAGCTACAACTTTGGCTTTCATGACATCATCAAAATGCATTGGAATTTAGCTTCTCTTCTT
>NW_010531543.1:2270-2601 GCF_000687285.1 Phaethon lepturus | reverse complement strand
GGACAGCGAGCCTTGGGCAGGGGCAGGACCTCGGCACGAGGTGGGGACGGGAGCCTCTACCTGCCACAACTGCCTCCAGCGATGTCTGTGCGGGCAGCACCAGCTATCCCTGGTGGCAACCGAGGGCGGTGCGGCGGCCCGATGAGGGATGCGCCCAGGCTTGCTCCCAGGCTGCCAGAGCAGCTCCTGGGTCCCTGAACATATTTTCGTCTCTATCCAGGCCTGACGCAAGGAAGCCCCCCACTTCCTGCCCGCACCGCTTGCCAGGGCTGCGGGATGCCACCTTTGGCCCCCGGGCCATGCCGATGTGCGTGGGGGAGCTCGGCCCTCT
>NW_010531543.1:405-2220 GCF_000687285.1 Phaethon lepturus | reverse complement strand
CGGAGCACACGGCCAGAAAACAAACACGTGCAGGGATGGGGAAACACGTGTGTGCCCCGGGAGGGCACAGCTGTGGGGGGGTATATGGGGCACGGTATGGGCGCACGTGTGCAGGCGGGTGTGAGTATGCACGTGTGCGTGGGGGACTGTGTGCACAGCCGTGTGTAGATGAGCGTGGCTCTGGGGGTGTGTGTGGCTGGTTGTGTGGCAGTGTATATGTGTGTGTGTGTGTGTCAAAGGTCTGTGCACTAATCTCTGCTCCGCTCCGCACCCAGACAGCCCGAGAACAAAGTGTAACAGATAAGGCTGAATCCACTCTGGGCCAGGGGAGCGGGGAGGGCATGGGGACGCTCAGACCCACTCAAGGCCAGAGTCCAAAGCCTGGCTCAGGCTTCCCAGTGGCAGAAAGGGCAGGCTGAGCCCCCCACGCTGCTCCCCGCCGCACGGGGAGGGAGGGCAGGGCCGATGCCAGGACGCGTTGGCTGGTGCCCAGAAAGACGCCTTCCCTGCAGGTCTCATCCCTCCTGCTGGAGCTGTGGGCATGAAAGGCCCCTTAGCTGTAGGACACATCTGCTTTTTCACCAGCTTCTGTGCAAGACCTCCTGTGTCCCTGCCCACTGCCACAGGAGGGAGCGATGCTCTGGTCCCAGCGCCCTGCCAGCATCCCCAGAATTGCTTGCCACTGGGCAAACACACCTTCCAATGCCTCCTTGCCCGGCCTCTGAACCCTGAGCTACGCTGGTCCATCACAGGGTCTCAGGGAGGAGGAAGGATGCTGAGCACCTCAGACACCTGGGGATGCTCTTCCCCTGAATGCCTCAGCCCCACGGGGCCAGGATTGCACCCAAGGTTGCAAAAGCAGCATCCGAGGCCGGGAAGGTGACTGCACTTCAAAGGCAGGAGAGGGGCTGGCAACGGGTGGCCGACACAGCCCAGATCAAAGGCACAAGCTGGAGTCATAATTCAGAGAAAAGCAAACAGCAGCTCCCAGGAAAGCCGGGAACGCTGCTGGAGTGAGCAAAGTGTACTAGATAGCACTGCACGGGTCAATGCCCCAGGAGGGTGGGAGAGTCCCCTGCAGAGCCACCCGGCCATGGGTTCCACGGCCCTGCTGCCCACCCCGTCTCCCCACCACCAAGGGGCCCCAGGGAGCACCAAGGCAGTGGGGCAGGCTGGGTGCTACTCACCCCCGCCGGGAGGTGGGCTGCAGTGCAGGATGGCACCCGGGACATGCCCTGGGGCTGCCCAGGCTGCTCGTCTTCCCAGTATCCAGGTGAGGATCCAGGTGGGGCAGCTGGTCTCTGGGTGCTCAGCTGCAGCTTCCTGGAGCCGGCACAGCGTCCTCATGGTGTCCCTGGGGACAGGGCAACGCTGTGGAGTGCCCACCACGCACGTAACAGTGTCCCTGAGATCCGCACACACGCACTCGCTGGGGTAGCACGCTGGGCAGGCACTGGGAGAAGGATGCCCAGCACCGCCAGCCCCCCTAAGGAGGGATGGGCATCTGGGGTGGCACAAGGATCTGCATGTGCAGGGTACCTGCTGCCCATGCCGCCAGGAAGGGCCCGGCTCCGGCAAGCCTGGGGTGGAATTTGGGGGTCACTGGCCACCTCCTGCCACTGCTCTTCCTGGCGGCTCAAGCCTGTGGGCTCGGAACCTTTGGGCCACTGGAGCTGGCCCGCACAGGGATGGGAGGGCCGCACTTCACAGCCTCGGAGGGAAATGGGTTTATAACCAGAGCTGGAAGCATTTCCCTGCAGAGCCGTGACTCAGCAGGGAGCGGAGCGTGCTGTGCAAGCCACTGGCCACCTGACT
>NW_010531543.1:0-265 GCF_000687285.1 Phaethon lepturus | reverse complement strand
GCCCCCCCCCGGCCTGACCCCTGCCGCAGCCAACTTGTTGTCCCCACTGCGACGTCAGCCCCGGCCTCCGGTGACTTGTTTTTTCTCCGATTATGCATCTCTGGGATAAACACGATGCCAGAGGTCCGGGGAGTGGCACAGGCAGAGAGCTGGCACCCGGGGGAGTGATGGCTGGGTTGCCCCACACGCCTCGCTGGGCACTGGGGAGCGATGCCTGGGGAGCTGGCACGGCTTGCCACACGTGTTATGACTACCTGGCCACAAG
>NW_010531542.1:0-3750 GCF_000687285.1 Phaethon lepturus | reverse complement strand
TTCCCCCTCCCTCACTCCGTTCCCCTGAGGCACAGCTAGAGAGGAGGAGAATGACCTTCTTCCTTCCACTTCAGCATTTATGTGGAAGGAAAAAGTCCACCTTAATTTTTCGTAAAAGGGTTTTCCTAGCTCTTGCCCAAATCCAGTCTTCTCTGGACTAAATAACTCCAAGTTCTTTAGGTTTCTTTGGGGTGGTTTTGTGGGGTTTTGGTTTTGGTTGGGTTTTTTTTCTAGTTTTGTTTTTTTTTTTGTAACTTCTTAGGTCTGACCATCTCCTGGACTCTGCCACCGGTCCATAACCTTCCCCAAATCACCACACCAGAGCAGACAACATGCTCCCAGCCGAGGCTTCACGCTGCCCCGTGGATCTAAGGCGTCGCTCCACGTGTCCCGCAGGCAACCTTGCACGTCCCCGCCCGCGGTTTGCGCTGCCGCATCCCGGCTCACCCGCTCCCCGCCCGTGCTGTGCTCTGCAGCTCAACGATTCTTACACAAGCAGCAAGTTTTCCCTTTGTTTCTACTAAATTGCAGCCTATTTTGTTTTTCCCAGGCTATTTCTCTAATGTGTCAAGATTGTTTTGAAGTTTCAGCCCATCCTCCAAAGTACTTGAAGTCCCTCCCGGCTTGGTATCATTTGCAGCTGTAAGAAGCAAATTTTCTATTCATGCAAGTAATTATTAAAAAAATATTTTGAGCAGTACCAGGCCTGGGACAGATCCCCAGGGACTCCCAGGCTGTGTATCTCTTCGGTTTCCCGGCGGATCATAAATAACTTCTCCGAGCAATGTTCCCTCCTTCCAGCGCTGCTTTCCTCCGGCTTCGTGTCATCTGTCCTTGCCATCTTCCTCTTCCAGCCACACCAGCGCAGCCATGATGGGGACGTGGGGATGTGAGCAGGGGCTGGTGTCTTAATTTAATTCGAGCTTCAGCTTGTCTGACTTGAGCTTCGGGATGTTGGGTCTTACAGAATCTTGGCTGAAGGTGCCTGTTGCTTTTTTTCCATAGTCGTCCTCGGAGACCGTATTTCTAATCCCCCCGTAACGTTCTCTTTGACAAGCTGAGTGACGGTGCACGCTCGCTGAGCTTTTCACCCTAAGATATCTTTTCCAGGCCTCCACTTCACTCCTCTGACATTCTCTGCTGAATATCTTTCTGCATCCTCCTTGAACTGAGGATACCAGCACAGACATCAGCATTTCATATTTTTCTTTAGCACTAATATAAATGAGGCTATTTCTACGCGATCTCCACCCTGGAAATTTTTTTGTTTGGGGGATTGTTTTCCATGGCTTAGGCAGAGGAGAAAACCCACTATTTTTTCTGTATATGAGTATTTACTGAATAAGATGGTTTCTTGTCTTTCACGTTACCAATTCCTACCTGTCTCGTGATGGGTTATAATGATAACCATCACATATCACGATGTGTTGTGTGATGGACCTGTATCGAAGGGTTGCTGTGCATTCCAGGGACCTAAAAGCCAGAGGCAAGTGAAGGTGCTTTGAAATTAGTGCAGTTCATACGTATCTGCTTTGCAACTCCACCGAGTACCAGTCTTAAAAATTACAACTGATCCAAGATTATCTAAGGAAAAAAATAAGAATCAGGTTTCTTCTAAGAAAATAGGTAAAAGTTAGACTGTACTTGGAGAGTGATGTAGAAGAAACAGTACGTGGCACCTACTTGGTCTTGACTCCCCCGTTTCCCACTGAGGTTTCAGAAATGAGGACTGAAGCCATCAGGCAGGACCAACGTGGTGGGTCTGAGAGGTGGGAGTTCATTTTGACGTGCTGCATCCCACTCCTGAACAGAAACTCCTATTTGGGGCAAATTTCCCCTACTCCCCGGAGACTGTCTTGAATATAAATACATCTCCAGGTATTTCCTGTAATTCTTGATAATTATTTTAATCAAGATATCAATTTATAACTTCCTGACTAATGAAATGCTGTTTCTTACCGCATTTTCCTTTGATGTGTAAAGATGCCTTTGAACTGCAAGCCCCGTGCTGGGAAGACCCATGCAGCTTTCACACCTGGCTCGTCAACAAGCAAACCCATCGCTACACCGTGAACGTGACTTGTAGGTGACACCGAAACATTTCCGATCTGTCGCGCAAATTTTGGTCTTTAAGTTTGCACGATGCAATGCAGGAACCACTTAATGTACGTTTTAGCTACGGATTGGATAAGGACTGAAGCTTACTGCTTGTTCTCGATGAATTCTAGAGGTGGTAAGTAGTAATCTAAGCAGATCTCGCTGGATTTGGGAGAATCTTGTCCAGTAAACTGCCCCATTTTCCTGAAAGTTTATCTAGCCTAATAGTCTTTTCCAGCAGCGACAGGAGGTACTATTTCAGGAGAACATGCAAGGCAGAATAACTTCATTTCCTTCCCCTGTGCTCTCCCAGCATCAGCAATCATCCCATCATGGGTGTTGGTGGGTACCAGCCTGCCCATTCGCTCTAGTATCTGTTGGCAGACCTATTGCCCATGAATTTCTTCAACCCTTCTTTGACTCTATTAATGTATTTGGCTCTTGTGGCAACCTGCTGACCGAAGGAGGACTTTGTTCTGTGTTTTAAACTGATCTACTGCTTTTGAGTAATAGTTTGGATTTGCTGCATCTTACTTGTAAGCTCCCAACAGCCTTCCTTTCTCCAGGTTGAAGGGTCCTGAGCTTGTCATCTCACCTTGTAAAGCAGCTACCCCATCCCAGCAGTCATTTTAGTTGTTCTTTCTGCTTCTCCAACACCATCGTGCTCATCTTGGAGATCAGGACTACAATCCGTAGTCGAAATGCGGATGCATCAGCATTTTCTGCAGCAGCAAAGGGATGCCCTGAGTGTTGGACGTGCTCAGGGAAGGCAGAGAAATAACAATTTCTTGGCTTTTTTTGGCTGCCACCTTGAACAGACCCTGGCTGCACGTGGAGCCAGTGATTTCAGAGAGCTGCTGGTGGCAATCCAAGATCTCGGCTCTAGCTGCCGGTTCCAACCTCAGTATCACACAAGCATAATTTGGACCTTTTTCCTCCAGACTTTACGTATGCCTACAGCGAAGCTTGTTTGAACCTTTCTTCTCTGCTTTTTCTTTTTTGAGAGCCTTCTGGAGTTGCTTGCCATTGGTGTGGCACTAGATAACCTTGGAAGAGCTCACCTGCAAACATGGAGATGTGGGTCTGCTCTTACTCCTCCAGATTGCTGATGATGATGTTGAAAAACCCCGGGCTTGATCTCTGGTGAACGATGCCATGGATTCTTTTCCATCCTAAAAAGTGACCATCAAAGCCTTGCCTTTTGCTTCTTGTCTTCTAACTACCTTTTGAGCAAGAAAAGAAACTTTCCTCCAGTGGCAACTTAGTTTCTTTAATAGTCTTCTCAAGAGCTCTTAATAAAGAATAACTTATAAAATCCTGTTGTTTTCCCACCTAGAACATAGGATCCACATGGTTTTTCATGAAAAAGGTTACATTTTACTGAGTTTACTTTTGCCCAGTGCCCTGAACATAACAGGAGTTAAGTTGTTCATGTATCAAAGCAGTAGCCAATAATGTCTGGAGAAAGGCCTGGTGGGAGAATAAAAATATTTCTTTCTTTTTTTTAAAATGTTGAAACTGCCAAGTCAAGTTGTTAACAGAGATTGTTTCTCCAATGCAACGGCGGTGAGGACAACTTGGCTTGGGTTGCTTGGCTTGGCATGCCCGATGCATCCAGTGCAGAGGCCTCGATCTTAAAACCTGCGGTTAAGA
>NW_010531541.1:0-742 GCF_000687285.1 Phaethon lepturus | reverse complement strand
GAGAAGGACGTTGTGGGGGACTGTGCCAAAGCCCTTACCGAAGTCCAGATAGATGACACCAGTAGCTCTTCCCTTGTCCTCTGATGTAGTCACTCCATCATAGAAGTCACCACATTGCCCTTTGTCTCAAGTCACCTCCCTGTCCTCCATGTGCCTTAGCATGGCTTCTAGGAGGATCTGTTCCATGATCTTCCCAGGCACAGAGGGGAGGCTGACAGATTGGCCATTCCCAGGGTCCTCTTTGCTACCTTTGTAAAAATGGGTGCAATGTTTCCCTTTTTCCCGTCTCCAGGGACTTCATCTGACTGCCAGAACCTTTCAAATATCATGGAAAGTGGCTTGGCAACTACATCAGCCAGTTTCCTCAGGACTCTGGGGTGCATCTCATCAGGTCCCATAGACTTGTGTATGTTCAGGTTCCTCAGGTCGTCTTGAACTGATCTTCTCTTATAGTGGGAGGGACTTTGCTCCTTCAGTCCCCATCACAACTGTGTCTTTAAGATGGTAAGACCAGTATGAATATACTGCATGGGTTTCTCTCGTGATATAAGCTGAGAAACAGTATGATGTTTACTACACATACATACAACAACACCACCTATTGCTATGCTTACAACATGAAAAGGTGACGATCCCTGACATCATTCTCCCCAGATTATCAAAACACTAACTGGGCACAAAAACAGCTTGTAATCATTATCTTTATGAAGTTATCTTTGACTACTTTTAGAGAGAAAAAGTT
>NW_010531540.1:28529-31713 GCF_000687285.1 Phaethon lepturus | reverse complement strand
TCCCTCAGGACTCTGGGATGCATCTTGTCTGGTCCCATAGATTTGTGTATGTTCAGGTTTCCCAGGTAGTCACAAACCTGATCTTCTCTTACAGTGGAGGGACTGTGCTCCTCCAGTCCCCGTCTTGCAGTCCATCCACGTGAGAGGTGTGGGAAGAGACACTGCCAGTGAAGACCGAGGCAACTTAGTTCAGTACCTCAGCCTTCTCCTTGTCTGTTGTTACGTTTGCCAGTCTTGCTCATCGGGGGGTGCGCTTTCTCTGACCTTCCTTTTCCGGGTGAAATAACTGTAGAAGCGTTTATTATTCCTTGCACCCCTTGCCAAGTTCAGCTGCAGCTGCGCCTTGGCCTTCCTGACCCCGTCCCTACACAACCAGGCAGCGTCCCTGAACTCATCCCAGGATCCGTCCCTGCTTCCACTGCCTGTGCGTTTCCTTCTTGCCCTCTAGTTTGACCAGATGCCGTATAATCGTTCAGACTTCAAGAACTCGTAGTCGGGCTGAGCTCAGGACCGTGATGGTTTTTACCCATTATAGGTTAGTACTCCTGATATACACTTGGACGCCATTTATAGAGATGCCAGTCTTCTGTTGAGCATTGCTACTCCACTGCTAAGTATACATAAAAGGTCTAAACTAGTTGCTTTTTAATTTCATTTTATGTGCCTTCTGCCCAAGGAATAGGAGTTCTTGACTTACCTTCTTTAAACACTTTGCTATTTTTTGTATCTCTCTGTCATCACCCCTTATTCCTTTAACATCTAAGATATATGGTTCTAATCTTTTAATCTCTCCACATACTGCAGCTTTCCATTCCTTTAATCATTTTCACTGCCTTCCCTAGACCTTTTTTATTTCTGCTATATCCTTCTGTAAGACTGGAGAGCAAAGCTGAGCAAAGTATCCATGCTGAGGTGTCACTTCATATAAAAGCTATGTAACAATTTTGTACTATCATCTAGCTTTTTCTTAATGCAAACAAACGTTTTGTTTGCTTTTCTGGCCACTGTTTCTTATTGAATAGGTGTCTTGTTGGCAATGATGCCTTGCTCCTCTCCTGACTACCTAAAGTTAATTTAACACCGACTCCACGTGTGAGTAGTTCAAATTGTTTTCCTTTTCCTTTCGGTATGCCTCACCTTATGCTTAGTTAAACTGAGCTGACCCCTGAAATGTAGTCCACTTAGCTCTTTAAGAGACTCCTGAAATTATTTACAATTTTATTGGTGTTTTTGGCAATCTAAATCATCGTTTTGGCTCAACAGTAGGGCTGGTTCTGGAGCATCACACCACTAGCCTTATCCTGACACAGTCATTACTCTCCTTCATAAGAGAACCGATGCCCATGCAGCTGCTTATTCTCCCAAGAAACGTTTGTAGGAGACTATTTAAAACCTCGTTGCAGATGGAAATTTTTGAAAGCTACTGCCTTCTCTGCTCTGCTGCAGGAACACTAAGAAGTGTAATAGACTGGGGAGAAATTATTTTTTTTTTTTACGGAACAGTACAGTTTTGTCCATGAGATAACATTAAGCAGCATTTTATAATTTCCATATCTTTAGCTCATTTACTTGATTAAAGTGAGTATCATTTCTGTTTGCTTTCCAGGTGTTTCCTAATATGAGAAACTTGTACATATTATGCACCTGACACTGCTTCAACATACTGTGCGCCTGACACCGCATAAGTAAGCTTGTGTGTTCGCCACTGACTTATGGTATAACCTCAGAGAATTGGCCCCATTATCGTATTTGGATAACGCAAATTGTGGTATCGACCTTTTTTTGTTAAGCACATTGAACCCATTCACAGCAACTATAATACACAGACCTTTTCCTCTAACCACGCGGTGCATGCCAGTGCTAGCACATCCTTCTATTTTTGCGTAAAATCTGCTCTTGCATCATCATAATACCAATTTTCCCTTAACCCTACTGACCATAAATAAGCATCGGTGATAGAAGGACGTATATTTTTATTTGCCATTAGAAAACATTCGTAAACACAGCGTCCAGGGAGGCTGTGTAGGCACAAGAGCCTGCCTTTAGACTTCTATGCTACCTCTTATACTATTTCCTTACCGTGCTTGTGTGCACGTGCGTAAGAAACCTTTTTCTCCTTCTCTGTTCTCTCTTGGATCTTATCAAATGCTGCACTCTCCAGTCCCTTGTTGTGGGCAAGGCTGGTGAGGATGGAGAAGGTGCTCCTCCTGGGTCTAGCGAGGGTTTGTGGCAGAGCCGACGGCTGCAAAAAGGCAATAGTTATTCCTGGAACAGCAGAGAGAAGGAAGCGTTGTAGTATTTACCTCTGTGAAGGTAACTGTGGATTTTTTTTATGTGAGAATGAGGAAAAGGTTCTTTAATAATGCAAAAATAATAGAAACTCGAAATATTGTCATCATTGCCTGCTAATAACCTTACAACAAACCTTTTATGAAATGTGTGCATATACCATGTTTCCAGCTTAAAAACAGAAGCATAAACACCATCAAATGGAAACTTAATTATATAATACTGTTTAATAGCTGTTTTTATGTTTTGGTTGTGTATTAAGCAATGTTTCTGAATTACCTATCTTCGCAAGTACTCAAAAAAATTAGATCATTAAATCTATTTCACAAATGTGTAAACATGACAAAAAGTCTGCAAATACAGGAAATTTATTATGGGGGCCAAGTGCTTCATTTGCATGGTGGACACTCTAAATACCCAAATAAGTCTCAAAACTGTATTTTAGGAGGTACATTTCCAAACAGGGAAGCTTGCTGAGCCGCATGCCAATGATTAGGGAAATAAGCAAGCGAAAATAAACACAAAGCCTTGTGGAAATATATTCCCACCTCTAGAGCCGGCTGGAAAAGAAAAATGGCAGTTAGTGGAAACAGGCTTAAAAATTCTTCTGAGACTTTCTGAAACTTCCCTTCCTTTCTCTTTTCAAGCACAGAGGGACAGAATGTGTAACCCTGTGCTCCTAGCACTTAGGAAACTCCACGTGAATTTTTTGATTTCTGGGAAATGGTGGAGTATTCAGAACAAACAAGGAGTTTTGAAAAGACGGGTTTTCCTCTGAAAAGGAAATTTCAGGTACGCTAGCTGGCTGTATTGAGTACTTGGTTACTGGTTATTACAGTCTAAGTGCTCCCCCGTGTGTTTGCTCTCATCCTCTTGCTATAATTTTGGCTAGACG
>NW_010531540.1:0-28498 GCF_000687285.1 Phaethon lepturus | reverse complement strand
AAAAAAAAAAAAAAAAGGGGGGGGGGGGGGAATCAGCAGATTTCAGCAAAATTTCTAGCTCATCTCTGTTAAATACCAAATGTCTCTGAGAAAAAAAAAAAAAGACCAGTTATTCAGGGTTCTTAGTCATGGTCACACTTCTGTCTGTCTGGTCTTTCAGGTATGGGTCTCTGAATTGCTCCACGGGTTGATTGAAGCGGTTTAACTGCAAACTCCGGTCTGTGGGAGGTGGAGGAGGTGCTCGTGGGGTTGCCATCCCCCCTCAGATGCCCCAGAGCTCCCTGGTGACTGGAGACAGCCCGGGGGGAGGGAGGAGGCACGGGAGCGCTTTGCCGCTGTCCTGGGGCTCGGAGAGCCTCTCCGGGGAGACCCCGAGAGGAGAGAAAGCCTCTTCCCGCCAAGAGCCTGGTCCAACTTGCCGAGCAACGAAGGAAGCGTCATAAATTGCACGCGCTGGTCATTTGTGCCACAACCAGATGTCTCAGTAATCCATCAAAAACTAAGCTGTAGCTGATAAACTTTCTGGGTTTTTTAGTTTGCTGCTCGTTGTTAATTATGGCTTCAGGGCAGCCACATGCATCGGGAAAACATGAGTGGAAAGTTTTCAAGTTCTGATGTAGCGTCTGCTCTGGAGGAACAGAATCCGTCTGCAAATTCAGGCTAAAGTGCACGCTACAAGTTACCTGACACAGGCGTAGGTGAAAGGTATATATTTCTGAATTTTCTCGCTGATGTTCTCCATTGATTTTTCTGAGACTGCCTCGGCAAATCATTTAAACTCGGTGCCTAACTTTACTCATGCCTTCGATGAGCAATATATGATATAAAGCGACTGCCTCCCACAGACCCCACGAGTCTTTAATTTATGTTTGCAAGGTGATTTGAGCTGTTTCGCTCGAGAGTCTGTAACTGTAAGATGTTATTAATAATTAAAAATCAACAAGTGGTGTGAATGAGCCTTGTACCTGTGAATAAACATTTAGATTTGTAGCGAACATTTTTCACCTGCGAAAATAAAAGTCAAGTTTGCAGCTCCCGGTCCTTTTACCTTGGAAAAGTCTTCCAGGGTCTCTCCCTACCCAGGCACTACGAGTTCTGCTTCTGTCCTGCAGACTCCCGCTTCCCGTTCCTGAGCACGGCTTTGCAGTGGATAATCCTTTCCCTCTGCAGGGTATTACATGGATAATTGTGCAGATACTATATGTCTTTTAGCAGACTTACTGGAATATCTTGCACTACCGTACAGCAGATCTCTTTTATTTAAAAACTTCGGATGGAGTATTTAACATTCCTTTTTTTTCTGACATTCTTCAATCGATCCACTTAGGCGAATTCCTAAGCAGATGCAAGAATACATTTTAGTTGAATTTCAGGGGATACTTATTGCATGTTAAATACCACTAGGCAATTATTTAATGAGGTTTAACAAGTATGTAATAGATAGATTACTTATGACCTAGATGTGAAACCTCAATGAATATGTTTAATCAATTGGCATTCAATTAACATACATTAGGCTTTTCCTGCAGCACGGTGCTTTATTTTAGCTGTCTGGCTAACAGAACAGACTTGCATACTGGTTAACTACTTGCTGTCCACAGTTTTAGGTCCAACATTGTACCTGTAATAAAAAAAAAATAAAAATTAATTGCAATCCTGCTCTTTGTGAGTTTATTGGCCTGTAATTACCCATGTGGTGCATCAGTACACTCAATTATCTTCTCTGCATTCACAACTGTAGGGACCTTTCTATGCCCCAGACAGTTGTGACCGTACCTTTTTTCTGATTCAGCAGAAGAAACTAGCTAGTCCCTTCTTTTGAATTACAAGATTTTCACTGGCTATGAAAAGATAATATGGGATTAAAGTGGAATATAAATGAGCATTGCTGATGGATGTCCTCGGGTGGAATTACTCTCTTGAAACATCACCAACAACCCAGAAACTCCTCTGCATCTCTGCAGTGCTACAGTTTAATTAAAACTTAATAAGGAACAACAAATTTGTATGGGTCTTTGTCCAGTTGTATTCATTAATCTAGTGTAACTTGTGCTTTTTGTTCTCATCAGCAGTAGAAAAATTGCCTCTCCAAAACTTGTCAGAAGTACATAAAGCACTATTAAATAAAGTTGAAAGACGGCTTAGCCAGGAGAACTGATGAGAAAGGAATTAATTTTCAGCACCACTCTAAAAGTGCTACAGAGGCTGTGTAGCATGTGATGTCTTCGGCTTCCTGTAGAGATTTGGGAACACCCTTGCCCTACCTCCAGGAGTACAAACAGCTAAACCATTTGCTTCACCCTGAAAAGAGCTGAGGAAGGTAAAAAACATGGGTAATGCTGAATAATATTTTCTGTAAACTGGTTACCTTTGCCACAGAGACCTACAGTTTACTCCACCCAAGCTGATACATGGAGCTCTGCAATGCGGTTCCTAAACGCTATCCTTTGGTCCCAGTCTAATTCCCCATCTGACTTCACGGGCTTCACATCACCGCGTGCTGCACAAGGAATAACGCAGAATTCTTGGAAAAGGGAAAATGGTTTTGTGAAGGCAGAAGCCACAGTGGGAGAAGTGAGAGAACAACCCAAGTCTTGGCGTACTGCTAACTGGCTTAAGAATACATAAAATGCCAGTTTTGGTTCAATTCCCCGTCTTTCAAATAGAAGAGGCCTTGGTGCACTCTGAGGGAAGAGCTGGAGTGGAGGTTAAAATATTGCAGAATCCTCACACACGCTATCTGCACATCAATTAAGACAGACCATGTGCCAGAGGAATAGCTGTGTGCCTTTGTCCCATTTTAATTCATATCTTTATCTTGGAGTAGGTTTCTATTTGGAAATTCTGTGACTCTGGCTAATTTGCCATATTCTGTACTTACAAGCACTGCTTTCTAGCACCAAATCTCATAGTTCCAGGCAAACTTTGGTGTCAAGATATGAAGAGCTACAAAGCAAGAAGATACGTTTTGTTCTTTTCTTCTGCAGAAAGGACACCCTGCAAGATTAAAGTAACTGGATTTTGATCAGCATTTCCCATTTGCACTGGGCTCTTTACGAATTGAAATGTAAAAGGTCAAAGCTCCAAAAGCATTTTTCATTTCTAAAGAGGTTTGTTCACCACTGTAATTTAATAGCCATGCCAAAGCTGATAAGATTTTGGAATCTGTTCATGGCGTGTATTGATGTCACAGGTCAAAAATAAAGGCTTCAGTGTAATTTATTTCTCCAAGCACAGTGAAGATAATAACTCAAGCACAGAGCAATATGTTAAAACTAAATTATATTCAATAAAGATGACTTATGCCATTCTTCTAAAAACTAAATACACTTGGCTCAATTTGAATGTGCTCATTAGTGTGGTATGGTGGCCTCCAAGAGGTACTTTGGCATTGCACAGTGGCCAACGTGCGGTTCTGGATCGAGGCTGTGGGGTTTGAGAGCACTGCAAGGGGGAGGGGGTTGTTCCTTCTCTGACGAAAATCTGACTTGAGGGAGCATTTTCCTGCACTGGCTTCTCCTGTTCTACTTTCTGCTGGATGGAATGATGCGGAAGAACAAAAATTCTTTCCTGCTATAAATAGGGCCTGTGCAAGGGGGAGGAGAACAGATGCTGCACGCATAGCTTCAGCTGGCACCCCGTGCTTTAACCCGCAGCTGGGGAAGAAAATTATCGACAAAATAGGTACAGCAGAGGCAGCCAGGTATAGCGTTTCCTCTACTACCCAAACTGCATGCCAGAGTGATTTAAAGCATCTAACATTGTGGTTCAGGAGTTGGCCAACTCTTAGTCTTTCATCCAGTGACACTGAAGGAGGAGGCTGGCTGTGGTGCTGTTCTCCCATGTGGGTATTTACCACACACAGGAAATCCAACGTTGTCACCAGCGGAGTGTTGAACTTCACCCTTACAGCAAAACAGAAATCAGCAAGTTTCAGAACCAACCCCGACACATCTCTCAGCTTTCACGCTTTTTTATAACTCTTTTAGCACATTGTTTCTGCTTGTAAGAGTTTCTTTACATGACCGAGAGTTTCTCTGAACGCCTCTCCTTTGAGGCAACGAGACTTAATTTGGGCTACTTGCTTCTGACTGGATGCCACCGGATGATTTTAGGCAGTAGCTCTTACAGAGAATTTGTAAAGTCATAAAAAGGTTGTATTGGATTTCGGAGAATTTCATAGGTCACCAAGGCTACGGGTTCAGTTCTTGAGACTCTTGTAAGAGCTGAAGAGACAAACTACACCTAGTCCAGCATCCCAGTTGCAGGGCTACGTGGCTGCCCAAGCATGGGAGGCACCATCAAGGAGAACATAGGTTGCTCTGCTCATAGCCTTCGTGGAGCCATATCCAGGAAGAAGCAACAACCCTCTGATCCCAGTATGCAGGCAAATACAAAGGATGCTGTACTGGATAAACCTACAGGATCGATGATGAGCCCTAAGATCCATAAAACAACATCAGCTGGTGGGCTTCTCCGGAGCTGTACTTCTAGCAGCAGAGTCCTGCTGAGAGCAGCAGTACTTCTGTACAAGTTTGCGCTAATCTTTAGGTTATATGGACGATTTAGGTTTTAGTACAGTGTCTACACAACTAATAATTTTCGGTAGTTTGTGTGTCGGAAGAGTTGCTTATACACTGGTATCCAGTTAGCTGATGGTACTTTATCTAACATCACACACCTACGAAGAGCTACAGGGATAAGAGGAAGGGTCAGGTCTGTAGTTGTCTCCAGACTCTAATGAAAATCCAGGCATGACTTCCTCTAAACAATGGGAAATTTCAGCTGGGAAAAATCAACCACTGTGAGGAAAAGCAATCAAATAGCTGTCTGTCTTGATTATGAAAATCAAAATGGTGAAAGACTGGTGACATTTACCCTGTTACCACAGCTCCAGTTGCAGAATGATCACTGGTACAGACTGAATGAGGCTAGAAGGAATCATAATTTGCATGGAAAGATTTAGGATTAAACTAAAAAACAAATAAATTCCTAATTCATTAACAAAATCGACAGTGAAAGGCTGTCAGACAAGCACAGAATCAATTTCAATTTGAACTGAAGAATAAATCAGGTGCTACAAGGCCTTGATTTACAGGTCACACATCAGGAGAGCAGGATGCTATCAACCAGTAACAACCACCGCCAGTTTACAGGCAAGTAAACTTAAAGTCAGTGCAGGTGAGGGCATCTAGAATATGCGTGAAAGAGTTGAAACAGCAACATCAGCTTCTCCAAAATACCCTCACAAAAGCAGCGGAAGTTCTCCATGAAAAAAGAACAATGCTGGAAAATGCCATGTGAGTCAAGACAAGAGGAAGGAGATGGATCATGAAGCCAAAGTGGTGACAGGAAAACACTTCACCTGCTTGCTAAGGTCCTTACTGTCAGGTTAGAGCAGCTGGAGCCCCTCTTAAGGCTTGAAAAAGAAAGGTTTTTAACAGCAAAATGCAAAAAGTGAAGTGGCCAAACCACTTTTTAAAAGCACCAAACAAGCAGAAACTACGTGAAACTATTGACTTTGTCAGATAAACTTCCAGCATTAAGAAAAACAACAGTGAAACACTGACAGCAAAGTCAACAGCAGTTTCCTTGAAGTCCATTAGTGTTACCAAAACGATGACTATTTGCTGGGATGAAAGCACAGAGCCAAACACCTGACTGCTCTGCAAAACCTTGGGCCAGCAAAGCTCTGCAAGGAAGGAGCAAAATGGCAATAGGAAAAAAGCAATGTTTGGTGAACTAAGATCTTCTGCAGTGTCTTTCTCAGCAAAATAGAAGAGTTGGTTATGGTAAGCCCTGTGGGAGGAGTATCATATTTTGACCCAGAATACCATATGTTTACCACGCAAACAAATCAAAACAGCATTGATCGTAATTAAAAAAAATCCCAATAATCAAAGCAGACCACTCTTCAGGCTCAGGGAAGCATCATCACACAACTTCTAGATTGCAAAAAGCACTTGGCAGTGTCCGTTGGGATATCTGGGATATGTGGGGGTGTAATACAACACAAAGAAAGATGTGCCCTCTGTCAGATGCCACCGCAAGGTCAGGGTTAATGCAGTGGCAGCTTGTTTGCCTGATGCTACAGCAATGCTGAAGTCAAAGGTGTGTCCTCCCACACCTACTACTTGGCATTGTCACCGACTTCACTGCAAGAAATAAAAAACAAGTTTCCTTACGAAATATGCAATGTGCTTTCAACGATAGCTATACTAAAAAAATAATCAAATATTGTAATGACAGCATCACTCTTGTAAATGACAGCTTAGCCAACACTGAAATGAGGACCAGAAGGCTATGCAGAACTGTGGGGAAAATACTGATAATATTCATGTTGAAAATAAGCCTAGCAAGATCTGAAGTAGCTTCAAACTCAAGAACAGCTTTGGAAGGTAGGGATAACAACAGACTTCTTTGCATATGTTGGCAGCAACGATCTCCTGCGCCATGAAGATTTCAGAAAGGAGATAATGCTGTGAATTAGAAGATGGCCGTTGCTTCTGCCTAAAAGGTCCCCTCCTAACTCTACTCACCCTCTGTTCAGAGGAGAAAACTTCAGACATTCAACAATATAAGCTACAAGCAAAGGTAGGCTGGACATAGGATGTCTTTTAAAAATTGCTAGGGAGGCCTGGAATCAATGCAGTGATGAGAGAAAAAAAAACTGTCGTGGTGAGCTTAAAAATATATGGATGGGTAGGAGGGGTGGACAGAGCAGGGAGCATCTAGAAGTAGCGGAGGAGGAAGGAAACAGTTCCTGAAAGAAGCACAAAGCAGGAAAAGACGGTGATCACAAAAGGTCTGAGGAAGGGCAAATGCGAAGGGAAGCAACGTGGAAAGCAATTCTGGGAAAAGGAGCTGAGCAGGAAACGGGGCAGCTGAGCCGTTTCAGAGGTGTATGTACGCACAGAGAGAAACAGGACAAAGGAAACTGGGAACTAATACTGCTATCAGAAAATGAGGAGTCTGTAGAGCTCCGTGGGCGGCTGTGGGGCACTGCAGGCAGCAGAGCACACGCCGGGGTCAGAGCCGCGAGTCCCGCAGGAAGGGGAATGGATCAAAACTGATTTTGATCATTCTAGCAGGACAACCTGGGCGAAACACTGAAGGCGATAGTTCTGCCTTCCCGACACGGCTCAGCTTGCGCCGCGGGGTCATCTCACGCACTTTTCCTCAAGGTCAGGAGGAAGCAGAGTGTTAGATCGTGTCCCCATTATTAATGCCCATAACGCCATTTGCCTGGCTTGCTATCTCCAAGACAGATGATCTGCGAGTAGATCTGAGCAACGGGTTTTTGTGGTTCGCCCGTTGGTATCACAAGTCTTTCCGCCTCTCCTGCAAAATCCTCCTGGGGGTCAGGCAATGCGGAAGGGATGCCAGGCTCTCACACAGCCGGTCCTCGCCGGGAACGTGCGTTCCCCTCTGGTCTTACCGCTCCGCAGCTGCACAGCCTTGGAGCAGCTCCAGCTGCAAGTTAGTATAAATTTTCTATTAACTCAGCCTATTTCTAATAGAACAGTAACAGTAACACTACTGGGTCAGACCAACTGTCCATCTGGCCCAGTTTCCTATAAAGAAAAAGGTTTAAAAAAGCTAATCGGTGGAGTTGCTTGGTACAAGGTGAGGGGAGGTGGGTGAATGCATTCTGTTAAATTTCATAGGTTTCAAGCCATTGACTTGAGGGTGAAATATATTTCTGCTACCCATTATGTTCTGCGGCAGATTCAGGACCATTCTGCAACTAAACTGCCAGATGAATACTAGTGAAGGTTATTAAAAATGTGTTTCTAAATAGAATTTTTCTGTTTGCTCGTCAACCAGCCACTGGGCGAATGCTTGCATGGCATGGAAAGTGAACAGAAAGAGCCGGAACTCCAACAAACTGACTTCAGGAAAGATGAGAAAGGTGACTAATTTCAGAGGAATGATGTAGCTCCGCAAGACTGGGGTTGTTTTAGGCAAGGCAGGGGCAAACTCCAACAGAGAGCTGAGGTCTCCTACCCCCCTGTTTTTCTACATGCCGTTAATTACCCGTTGCAGTGCTGTGGAATTCATGAAAAGGTTTTGGTGACCCTGGACCACGCTTGTAATGAGGAACGGACGTCAGCGGGACTAACGCGCGCGCGGCAATTAGTGTTGTCTGCCTGCAGAGCCTCCGGCACCCTCCAGCACTGGGCTGTGCCTTAAAGCCCCAGCTGAACCTCTGTGAAAACACTCCGCGTTTACATGCGCGGCGCGTTTGAGTGCCGCTGCCCTCGGTCTCCGTCGCAGCGCGGCTCTGACGCGGGCGAAGCCTTCAAAGCCCCTTTCTGTCCCAGCGAACTGCAACAGACGTAAGCTCAGCCAGCACGCCCACGGTCCCCACCCATCCAGCGCAGCCCAAGTACGGCGGGCACGAGGATTTCGGCTTTTGGCTTTCAGAGGGCACTGCCACCCCTGCTCAAACCAAAGCTCCCGCGGCGAGCTCGGCACCCCCAGCCCGCGCCGGTGCTGCTGCACCGGGGGAGCAAACCCCAGCAGAGTCCGTGCCTCAGCTGCCAGCGGCCAGGACGGTCCCCGCTGATAAACAGCACAACCATGCCCTGCGCCGGCGACCGCGGCGCTGGTGACGGGCTAATGGGAAAATATCACAGGGCATAAATATAAGGGCATCCTTCCCACCGCTAGCGGCTCATTATGGCTCTGACCTACGGGGATCTGGGCTTATTTCTGTAGCTAGTGGAACTAGTGGTTTACATATAAATTATCTGATGAATGTAGCCTTGTTTGCTGTTCATGAATCATTCATGACCCGAGCCTAGATTTGGCAAAAGCGTGCATTTTCTGCAAGTATCCTCTGAGCCCTTGGAGGAGTGCTGAGCTCAGGGGTGTCCAGCTGGGCTGTTTGCTGCGCACGGCCCGCGATCGGGCAGGTAACTCTCGCCATCCCATCTCTGCCTCCTTCACTGGGTGGCTTAACTGTTTAAAACCAGGTGTAAAATGATAAATGCCAAACAGTAGTTTTCTTCAGGTGGGAATTCCCTTGCTTACCTTCAAAGATGAATGTTTTAGGAGCTGCACCTGTTCTTCAAACTTCCCTATAGATAAAAATCTTCTTTACATGCACCTGGACTGCCATTACACAGCATATTCCAGCCCACAGCTCTCAGGGTGCCCGGTCCTTCCCAAAAACATCACACAGGAACACGTTCCCTGGCCCTGACACCCAGGTCCTCTTGCAGCTCCATTAAATAATCTTTGTAATACACCGTTCACACCTCACCTTACACAGCTTCACCACTTCTTGCTATCCAGACTTTCCTCTAATTTCAAGCCTAAATTAACTCCTGACTTATTTAAACGATTCGTCCTCATGCCCATCACTGTTATTTCTTATCAGTAGTCATTTTCTTTGGTGTTTTTGCCTCCCGGTACGTTCCACCCCCAGAATTTACCTAACTCTTTTTTCCTCTCTCAAATAAATAGCCCGTGCATTCCTCTGATTGTCCTAAATGCCCTCACTGGACTATTTACCGTTTGAATTCTTCACTCTCACACTTGGAGGAAGAGGACAGTGCACACTGTTCTGATGAGGTCAGCCCAACATTTGTAAAATTGAATTAGTGCTTCCCTAGACTTCCAGCCTTAACTGGAAATCCTACTTGGTATATCTGATAATTTTTTTTCTTGAAACCATGTAATTGGCACTTAATAGTTAACCTGTGACATCCAGGTACACTCAAGTCTTTCTTTCTCAGCCTCAGTCGTTTCTAACAAATAGCTGAAACTCTCACTACTGCTCCATAAGTACTTGTCTATACATTATACATTATTTTATTGTATTCCTTTTCTATTACTTCAGTTTTCAAGGTCAGTCTTCAGTTAACAGCCCCATGCTGGTTTGCATTGACAATGCTCCTACCACTCCGTGAGCTTTAAGTGTCATTGGCACGCTCATACGTTCCCTTCCAAGGTCAATATAGAAATGAAATATGTTCAGTCCCACTCCTGATCCTCAGGGATCGTTACTGGTAACCTCACTTCAGAGTGATAATTCCCCTTTCGGCACTCCCTGTCATTGGCTTCCCTTTAGCCCACGCTGTACCCACTTTACAGTTCCTGTATAAATTCTCAGCACTTTCAGTTGAGCTGATAATTTCCCATGTGGTACTATATCAAATGATGTCTTCGGTCTAGATAGATGAGATATCTTCCATTTCCTTTGTCTAGAAAAATCATTTATCTTATCAATTTTATCACAAATGGACATGGTTTGCCCAGAAGAGTTTAATCGTCAACAGGATGATCGTAACTGCAACAGAAAATTGGAGAGCGGGCTGTGCTCCCCGGCCATTCTGCTGGGCACGCTCACTTGTCGAGGGGACCCTAATTTCAGAGACAATATTTCCTGCACTGTTACCCCTTGAAATGACCCACTCTGCCAGTGGGGCTGTGAATAGACATCAAGTCTCGATCCCGGCTGAAGGCAATGTGAGTGATGTATTTTCATACAGCAGGCAGTTACAGCCCGGCACTCCGAGGAGAGGAGCCAAAGCATTTCCCTGTATTATTTTGTTTGCTGTTATATATCTATTTATTTATTGCAAGTGAAAAGGTGCATGTTTTTTACACAAAACTGGTATGTTTAGTGCTTTCATTTTATGTTTTGAGCAGTTAAGCTGTTCAGTGTTCTAAGGGCAGTATTGGTTCTTTATAACTCTATGCTGACAATAGGAGTCTAAGATAATGGAGCCTAAAGAGAGAGATTTTTCCATTCCCCCATTGTTTCTGAAATATGGAGCGGTCAAATGCACTCAGTAGAAGGTTTCTATCAGTAAATCATCAGTAAAAATGCCTTTAAAAGTTAGGTAGAAAGGTTGTGGAAGGGAAAATGGCTTGAGGTTTTGGTAAAAACTCACAAAAGTTTTGTGGAAATTCCTTAAAGGCACTGGAGCAGGTTTTCCCTAATTGTGATATCAAAATGCCTTTCCCATCCTTGTCATTCTGGCGCTTTGGATCCATTTCAGCAAAGCTCTTAGGTAACGAGCACTTGTATTAATTGGAACAGAAGACAAACATGCTTAAAGTTAAGCGTGGGTTTAATTCTCTGGAGGCTCTGGTCTCTGCTGGGAATGGGGAAGCAGACGTCTATGGGAGCTGACAAAAGGGATGCACTTGTCCAAATGTCATCCTTCCTGCAAAGTGATTAAGGGATGTTCATTAATAAAGGGCTCTGCACAGCGTAGTCTGAAATTCAGATCCATCCCAGAAAGGGCAGGGTGCAGCCGTGCCCCGCGGGCCCGAAGACGTCGAGTTCGCAGGAACCCAACGCCGCTCGAGGGAAACTGCTTCAACCCCTCCCCGCCCCGGTATTCACGCAAAGAATGAGAACCCGAAAAGGAGTATTTGACTTTTCCTCTTCTTCTGCACGTCACTTGGCTTGCGCTGGCAGAAGAGCGAAGGGTTAACGCGAGCCACGCTGTCCAAGCACAGCGCTTGCTATCGGAGGTTGTGGAAGGCTCATGCTGTCCCCCGCCGGGTGCCTGTCTCTGCTACAGGATACCCTGAACGTACACCACAAATATTTTCTCCATTTCTCAAGTTCATGATCTTCACAAAATCCTGCCTGTTGATTACAGCCTGAACGCTCGTCGTTTCCAGACCGCTAAGAAGTCCTCATGGCTCTTGGGTGTCTGGTGTAAAATTCCTGCTTGTGCACGTTCCCTGAAGTGACTAGCAACTGGGGACTTATCTGCACATGCAGTTGATAGGATCTTCTGCAAAACCTGCCCGTGGGCAATTATGCACTGAAAGGGCAATTACACACACGGCGACCCAATTTACATACAAAATCTAGATTATTGCCAAGAATTGCATGTACATTTTGTGTGCAATATTCAGAAAATTGGGCCCCAAAGACATAAACCCTTTCTTCTGCTATCAAATCACTTTCTGCTTCTGCAACGAGAGATGGAAGATATATGAGTCATATCGGAAAAAATATTATTATCAGAAAATGAGTATGACCACATCAGGTCAGAGTATAGGTCTGTCCGCACTCTCACCACATCCCTCCCAGTTGGAGGCACGAAGAAGCCCAGCACATCCCAGGGCTTGCCCAGCATCCTCTCCCAGCCACCCGTACTCCATGGCTCAGTGACTTTCAGAGTCAAAGAAAAGATTTTAGTATTTAGTACCCTGGATGATTCACTAATACATGGATTATTCTTGCAGATAAAAATTCAAATATAGAATAAACTAATTCCATTCGCTCACATTTGTCCATATCCAAGGACAAATTGATACGGACGTCTGAGGAGTAAATATGCCGCAGTGAGCAGATCCCCTTTCCTGCCTTTGCAGCTTGGTAGGAGGGCTGCGAGCGCGGCTGCCACTGCCGCGTCTCGTAGCACGTGTCCATAAAGACCTCTGCCAGACAGCAGGCTGTCGGAGCCAGGTAGCAGCCAGCCCTTCTGCAGACCTTCTGGTGGGGCACCTTTGGCCTTGGTTGCAATAAGGACCAGAGGCAGAAACATCTGGTTTCAAGGAGTTTCTGTGCAGGACCGGTGGGAGCTGCTGGTGGTCCTGCGGCTCGCACCACAGCGGCCATGCCCCCGCGCCAGGGCTGTGCCCCGGCGTGTGGGGGGGTGGTGAATCCCCATTCCACCCGCTTCAGAGTTCCAAACGTGGGATTTGAGACAAGTTTGTTTCACGACGTGCAAAGCCATCCTCCTGATAAAACAGTGAACATTTTTAGCATCCTGAAATTTTTAGCATCCCTTCCCAGGAGACAAAAAGAGGGTGGGGGGAAGCAAGGAAGCCAGGCAGCAAAAAAATATTTATTATTTCCTTCAAAAACTCCCTGTTAGCAAGGCGGAGAGTGCCTTCCTTGTGTGACAGCCCACAAAACATCCGGCATGCTCTCCATTGTCACTGAGATGTGGCCAATAAACTTTACGCTGGTAAATGTTCTCATTTAGCCAGTATATTTCGATAACCCCACTTCCAGCTGTCATAGGTATTCAGATTCAAAAAATAAAGCCACCCTTTATAAAAGTACATTTAATGAGAGTTTAATGTTCACGCAGTAAATTTGCAAGCAGCTGGATGTGTTTTTAAGTTTCCTTGACACCTTTTATTTGTTTAATACATAGGTCCATAAAAGCCATTCCTCTGAGCCTGCTAATGAGCAATAGGGGACTCGCAGCTATTTAAAACCTGGAACAAGGCATCAAAATGAAGAATGCAGTAAAGGCTGCTGGAGCAGGGAGCTCCAGATGTGACAAGCAGTGCTTTATGGCTCAGGAAGATGGAGCACCAGGCACATGGCTGCAGTGTCACCCCAGCCATGGGCTTGCTTGCAGGACCCCGGCGCCCAGCTTTCCATCGAGCTGAACGTGAGCTAACGAACTCGCTTCGTGTGGGTGCTGATGAGCTTGGCTTTTGCCCAAGTTGCAGTGGGAGCCTCAGCATGGAAGGCTTAAGGAGTTGGGGGAGAAGAGACAGGACCTCTACGAAGGTCTCGATGAATTTGCAGTAGACTTCCAACAGCTCCAGCCGGGCTCTGAAACGTCTCCACCACGGAGGGCTTTCCTGTGAGCGCATCTCCCACCTCTCCCTGCACCGTGCAGCTCAGCCCAAGCGAGACGTGACCCCCGAGAGCCACGTGGCAGGAGGGTCAGCGGCGGGACCAGCCCGCAGCAGCGGCGCAGGCAGGCGCCGGGTGCAGGATCGGCTCCCACCACGCAGCGGTAGAGCTGCGAGCCCTCGCGGCCGGGGGAGATGCTGCCACGGAGAGCGCTGGGGGTCCCCACCGCCTGCCTCCGCCACCCTGCCCCTCCTCGGCGCTGGGGATGGCGAGGCTTTGCAGAAGAAGTAGCCATGAGAGAGCAGTGCCTGCCCATGTCCATCACGTTATGCAAAGTAAAGAAAACACCGGGGAACCAGCTGAAGTTGGGGAAGACTTTCCTCTGAACATTTCCCATCAGAAAGATGAAGATACTAGTCGAAGAAAAGATTTTTCTAATATATGTTGGTTTGAGAAATTGTTTCAGACAAAGAAATCCTTAGGGAAAAAAAATCTAAACCAGGATATTTATTCTTGATGTCTTTGAACAAAGCGTTTTAAAGTTATATAACAACAACACATCTATTTTATTTTAAAAGAATTTAAAAATGGATAATGAAAGTCTTTCATTTAATGAGAAAGATTTTTTACTTTAGCATCACTAAATGAATTTTATAAATCGCTTCAGGTTGGTGTGAAATTATTTTCTTCTACATTTCTTTATTCAGGTTGTGCCATAGATAGAAAAATCAGTTCTTTGCACATCTTTACTCTTGAATTTATTGAATTCCTCTGTGAAGGTGGAAAGGATGGGAATCCTTGCGAACTGAGTAATCCAGATGAATAGTGTCTTCAAAGTCAATTACCACTGTGCAGAGATGATACCTACTTCTCTCTCATCTGGGCTCTCCAGCTCATTTTTTGCTCTCCCCAGAACTTTCTGAAGTTTCTTTTTATTCTTTCCCAGGCAAACTACCAAGGGATCCCTCTGTTGTGCATATGGATCAATTAGAGCAAAGAGTATTAAAACAAGTCCCAAATCCCAGAATCGCGGAACTGCAATATAAAATAACTCTACTAATACCTTCACACCTTGGTCCATACATCTTCCTTACGAGGCAGGTTGCTGACAGCTCTAGTCCCATCTGGTTGGGACTCACCAAAAGGGGAGAACAGTTCAGCTTTCCCCAAAAAGCAGATGGCTGAAAGGCAGCAGCCCCAAGCCACAACGGGGCACCCGTCCCCCAGGATCTCCTAACGAGTCACAGCAGGTTCCTTCTTGCATGCTGTCTCAGTTTAAGGGAAAACACCAATAACTGTGTTAATATCATGAATATTGCATGTATTACTGTTCATGAAAGACAAGCATTTAACTTTCCTGCATGCCTGTTGGTTTAAAGTAGGAGAGGTAACTGCAATGCTGGTCTCTGCCTGCCCAAGGTTCCTCTGAGTAAGAGAAGCCATGACTTTAAAGCACCTGATCCGCCGGCTGTAACTGTCCACCATGGGCAGAAAAACACTATATTACTTCTTTCCCAATGTTCGTGTCCATTATATGCCTTCCTCTTTAGCCTGGCAACGTGCCGTTACACTTCCTATCCTCTATTGCTAGGGAGATAATAAATAAGGCCGATTATTCTTATCAGAGTTGCATTAAGCATGACTGCTTCCTCCAGTGCAATGTAAATGCCACTTTTCATTCTTTTATGATTCTTTAGCCAGTTATGGATCCATGTCGCTGTGCTTATATCAAAGCCAGTTTTAATTTATTTCGAGATTAAAATTTTATGAGAGATTGCATCAGATGCTTTTCTAAAATTCAAATAGACTACGCCCACCACATTCCCTTCAGCTAGTAACTGTAATTCTATTTTAATAAGATATTGAATTTGTCTGCAAGATTATTATTTTTTCTGTGCAAACCCAACCTCAAAGAAATATTTATCTCCTAATATTTGTTTCAGATTTAGGAATTCGGTGTATGGTAACTGGCTGTGTCATTCTTTCTCCGATTTTCTGATGAGTAGGACAATATTGGTATTTCTCCCTTCTTCTGGTGCTCCTCAGCTACCTATAGTTTGTCAGAAATAAGGCAAGGCAAGTAAGTGACTCCGTCCGGTAGTTCCTTTATCATCCTGGGATGCGTACCACTTCTTTTAGTTTGTCTCTGTGTGGTTTAAATTTTCCAATTTTCCCTAATTTGCCTTATGTCTTTTTTTTTTTCTTTTAATTTATTGCTCTCTTTTCATTTACGTTTAAAAACAGCTCTAGACTGAATCTGGATCCACTGCACAGACCTACGTGTCACATATTCCACCGCGTATCCCCGCGCAAACCCGTGTGCTTGCACAGGGACGCTCATCAAAATGCAAGCGGAGTTTTGTTCCGCCAAAGGGATGTCCCTTGGGCTGTGCCACCTGCGAGCTCCAATGCTCTGAGGGACGTCTCCATCTCCAAACAAAGATGTGTATCAGCAGCAACGTCACTCCATGATTGCCTCTCGCTGCCTGACAAGAGACTGTTTTAGCTGTAACATATAGTCTGATGCTAGGATGTACATCCCCCTTGCTCTGCAGGGGTTGGACCGCCTCTTTCCAGAGAGATGGAACATCCACCGGTGCGGAAGGGTGTCCGTAGTCCAACCCGTGGCCACCTCATACCTGATTCCCTGTTGCCTTGATTACAGCAACATCTGCCTCATCTTAGCGTAATCGCATCTCAGGTGGCCAAGTTGTTTCTGTCAATAATAAAAACAAGTAGCAGAGCATCCAATGTATTATTGATCAGATAATAAATATTTTACTGTTTTTCAATAATTCAACATTGTCTTAAAAAAAAAACAAAAAAAACAACCCAAAGCCCCATGAACAATGGAGAAAATTCCCCGAGTCCTGAGAGGGCTTTGGGAAGAATGTAAAAAGGATAAAATCTGTCTTAAAAGCAGACGTGCCTCTCTCATTTTAAAAAATGTTTTCAGGTTCGATAAAATAGTAGAGGGTTTGATGCACTTAACGATTCGCCTGAGCTGGTTGGAAAAGTAAAATATCTTTCCTATCTCAATAATTTATCAGAAATAATGTTGCAGTGCGAAGTATACAAAGGGCTGCGCCCTGACGGAGCAAAGCAGCAACTTATCCGCTTCAATACCGTGTTCGCAAGCGACTGTTTTTATGTACTACCTCTTGCTTTCCTTAAAGAAATGGCGAGCTCCTTCTCTTACACTATAGTTTGTGTCAGACCTACTTATTTTTACCCCTAGGTGAAAAAACCCCACTCCTCTGCTGCCGACGGCAGCGGGCTGTAGAAACAGCCGCCCGGGGACAGTTTGCCGGACACTAAATACCGGTACCGCGCTCGCGGTGCGTTTTCTGGCAGGCGTAGCTCTTCGAACCCGTAAGGATCACGGGAAATACGTTTCTACTCTGAAAGGCGACTTCGTAAAAAATGGCACCAAGGAATTCCCTGTCGCTGCCTCTTGTCACATTTGCCCCATTTCCAGCCCCACGGGGACGGTTTCCCCGGCGCGCGGCGCGGCGTAGTCGTCCGTACCTGATAATGAAGCTCCTTGGCTCTGAACCAGCAATCCGTCAAAACTTCAACGGTGACTTTATTTAAACGATGCCTGCACTAGGGCAGGATTTTGTTTTCTCCCTGAATTTCTACCCCACCGTTGTGAAATTATGGAAATACTCTTTTTTTCCTCTTGTTTTTCTGCAAGAATTGTTTGCCTCAGCAGGATACACACTGCGAGGAAATAATGGGAAGAGGCTGATCAAGATGTGCAGCCAGAGGTTTCTTTCCTGAGGTTCTTTCTCCGCTCTGCCCTGCTGTTCACGCCACAATAAATTTTGCTGTCGTGAACCCAATCCGGGCCCGTTTCCAGGGAGAGCGGGGCTGCGTGCCTGGATTGAGAGCCTGGCAAACTGCGGGTCGGGTGGACTCGCCGGCCGCGCCGCGGGCGATGGTCCAGGCTCCGACCCCCGCAGCGCGCTTGGGAAGGCTGAAACCACCGTCGGAGGGTAGGGCTGAAACTGCTCATCTTCACCTGAGGCTGGACCACCTGAGAAGATCTTGGGCCTGTGCTAAGGGGGTGGCTCGTGGCTGTTGGCGACGGTTTTCCGTGCAGAGATAACGTGGTGCTAATCTCCCGTAAAAGAGAGAGGCTCCATCACAGGGCTGATGAATCCGGATCCCTGTGAGAAGAAGAGGGGGGATTTACAGGCGTCATTCTCTGTCCTCTCCCAGCTCTCTAACCATCACCCCTCTTTCCATGTTCATAGTAAACGCTTGTGTAGCTCCAAGAAGACACCTCGACCATGGCAGATGCTACAAACCAGTTCAACGCTGCGCAGTTCAGCTCCGGCAAGGGTGCGAGCGGAGAAGCCGTGACAGTGCTGGCACCTCCCGTGTCCCTGGGACCTCACACCCTGCTTGTATGAGCCCACATCAAACGTTCACGCTGCTGGGGCTTGGCTGCTTTTATTATCCCTCAGCTGGAACGAAGTCAGCTTTGCTCTGCCTAGCCGGTCTTAGAAAAGTAGACGCCGTTTCATTTTATTTTAGATGCAGACATTCAGTTTATTAATAATTACGTGAGCTACAGCAGCATGGACGAGACCCAATTTCCATGAATGGCAAGCTCATTGAAAAAAATGGCCTAGGTGGGGGATGAATCACCATTTCGGTATCAGAGCGGGGAGGTTCAGATGAAACGCGTTACTGATGCTGATTCTCTCCTCGCTGAGTTCCCGTTCCTAATGGAGATCAAAGATCCCATTAGAATGATTTGATGAAGAGACAGTCCCTCATTATAGACTTCGAACAAGCTGAACAAAACACATTAAAACACCCAGGGACTGCTCTTTCTCTCGGCACAGAACCTGGGTCTTCCTCCGGCAGGCGTGTGCTCGTCTGAAACATCCCAAGAAAAGATTTTATAAGCTCATTTGCAGAACTTGCCAGAGTTCTAATGAACCTGTCCTGCTCTCTGACACGGAGGAAGGAATGCAGGAATAGCTCATTAGCTTAAATTAAAAGTAAACAAGTGGGAAGAAAACATTTTGAAAAGGAGTTACCAAGACATTAAGGTTGTGAATGTAATTTAAATAACCAGCTTCTATGGGATTCAAGTAAGAATTCAAGTATTGGAAGAACTTGGGCTTTGGGGGGTTTTTTGCGCTTGCACACAAGGACATCAGCCATGCTCTTCTTACTAACCCCGAGGAAAAAGGCACACTCAGAAAGGACCAGGAGCGAAGCATCAGACAGGGGTAGATGTTCATTAAAGGCTCCTATTCAAAGCAATCTCATTGTCACTGACTTCCAGGGGAGCTGCTACATCACCACTAAAACCTCCACTTGCCGGCCAAGCATATAAGTCATCTTTCCAGCAGCATTAATGCAGCCTACAGCAGCTGGGAAACATCTCTACTAGTCAAAGACATCATCTCCGGTACTTTTCTTTGGCCACCATGTAAATATGTGTATATTCTGCCATGCCTTGAGGTCCCGTAATACCAGGATCCCCCAATATTAGATTAACCATATAACAGACCAGCTAAAAATCAAGATGTGTCTTTCCATGGCAAACATATTTCAAAATTTGGTGTCGTTCTGCTTTGCAACACTCTTCACTTTCTCCCCGTATAATCAATATTCCTGGAAAAAAAATAAACGTATTTAAAAAGTCTGCTTCAATTTGTCGGCCAAAATCTCTGGTCTTCATCAACAGAAATTTAGCCTGATGCACTTTTGCATTTTAATCTGTGGGGTGTTTTAACTGTCTGCTTGCTTCGTCTCCTCTTGGTGACTGGAGATGTCTTTCCCTGGAGAGGAAAATCCTTGCCATTTCCCGGCTCCTGCTGTTCTGCTCCTACCTGGAGAGAATGAAACAGAGAGAAATTCAGTGCAAGAAGCCTCCAATTTGTTGCCCTAGTGCAGCCCTGTGGCTGCAGCCTCAATCAGCTGCACACTAAACACTTTAGTTAATTGGCAACAAATGGGGAGATGCGAGCTGATTGCAATAAATATTTTATTAATTTTAAAAAACAAAAGGTTGCATCCCTTCTAGCCCAGTTTGATTGTGCACAGTCACACATATTAATATGTAATTGCCACATCAATTGGCAATCGTGGGCTCAGAAGGAGCTCATTATGAAAAATACTTATGCATGTTTCCTCAGTAGGTGTCAATCAGCTTCGTGCCGTTGAGATCAATGGAGCTAGGCTTATTTATAGAGTTAAAGCTCCAACAATTCACCTGGAAAATAAACCCTACACTATGTTCTCATACTTCAGATGGGCAGAGGAAGAACAGGTTTTTCTCTGCATTTTTATTTGCATAAAAATACAATTTTATTTATACCTATATCTCACCTATGCTTAGAAACAAGTTGTTATTTTTTTTGCCGTGAACCCCTCAACTAAAATACAGCTATTCAAACCCAATAATGTTATAGCTCTCCACGACCCATGTTCGCCTTCTTGGTTTCAGGGGATATACTGCAGACGTCAGCCCTGGGCTGCCGGAGCGCTGCCGGTGAGGCCGGTCTCATTTCCATCCCTGGCATTGCTGCACGCCGCACCGGCACAGCATGGGGAATATTTCTGGCTGGGGGGATGCGAACTCACGTGAGGCTCTTTCCATCTCCGGTTTCGAGGTTTTGATGATCAAAATCCAAGGTGGTGTGTGAGAAACACGTGTGGCAAAGTAATGACAAGAAGTGGTTGAATTACTCATGGAGAACTAGTGATGAGGCTCAGGAAGCCTCTGCGAGGTACCTCCGAGCTGATGGAGCCTGGTCCAGGTCAAGAGCAGCTCCAGTTGACTCAGCACACTTCTGCTGAGGGGAAACTGGTATCAGGATCAGGCCCATAACCTGCAAGCAGTCACCAGAGCTTGTTGCTGGAGCCGTGTTTTGTTAGTAAATGTGGTTTTCATTTTCATCAAAATGTTGCACAGGAAACCGCTGATTTCCACAACGTTTTTTATGGGGAAAAGTCAAAATTAAGTGCTTCTCTCTCATTTTGATAAGGAAAAAAATTCACATCATTGTCTTAGCTGACTCAATTAAATTCTTAACTTTCTGCCTGATTCTGATGTTCTCATATTTTAGAAACAGAGAATCACAATTATATCACAAATTTTATTCTGGTTTTTGTAACATTTTTATTCTATGGAAAAGATAAACATTTTTTCTTCTCTTTGTTTTTTAATCCGAGGGTTTTCTGTAGAACAGAAATTCTGTTTTCTGACAAATTTGTTGTGTGGATGTTATGAATAATTTTTCAGGCTGTATTTTCTTCATAGGTTGTTTACTTTGACTACTTACTCGTCATTCTGTGGGATATTTGAGTTGTCACTGAAGTCATTTTGGCTTTCGTTCTGCTCTTGGAACAGAGGACAAATTGTTTAAACAGAAAAATAACAAATGATGAACAGAAACTAAAGAAATGTAAATAATTTATAAATACTTGTTTCTGCTCGTCCTGGCGTTCGTGCACGGCACAGCCGTTCTCAAAACAGCTACACAAACAAAAAGCTGTTTGTGCAATGATGCTCACATCCCTTTTTCCGTCGCTATTTGTAAACAGCAGCCTGAAAGCGGAGCAAATAGTTGTTACCATTTATACTGAAAGGGGCAAGATAAGGCACAGCAACAAATATTTTCCCATCACAAAAAAGTACGATTAGTCCGATCTCGTTAGTATTTTATATCAGATATAGACTTCAGCTTTGTGTGAGGGCTCAGGACTCACAATGTGGTGACCTGCCTGTTAGTGCCAGACATCTAGGTAACATCATGAGGCTAAATTTATCAGCTTTCTTAAAAGTTTGTGGGTGGGTTTTTTTTCTTTCTTTTTTTTCAGATGGGATGAGTGTTCTGTTAGTACAATCTAGGGTCCCAGGATACCTGAGCCAAAGGTGTGGTGAGGATGACATTTATAAGGGGCTTGACTGAAGGCAAAAGAGTAGCTTTAGATGATGAAAGAAAATAACAAAAAATCTTCAGTTAAGCCATAGAGGTAGAAAAAATATCCGTTGAGGCATTACGGTGTTTAAGGAGAGAGTGCATAAAACAGCTCCTCGGAGCAGGAGGCTTTGCAGGAAGAGCCGAGCAGGTCGAGGCCATGGACAGTTGTGACTCCCTGGTGTGTGGGGCAGGGCAGGACCAAGCTGGGTTCATGGCGAGGGTTGCTGTGCAACTGGGAGAAACACCCGGCTTGTGCCAAGGAAGGGCACATCAACCCAACCATTGCACTCCCCAACACAACCTCTCTGGGAGATTAATGCCAGCAATGATGGTCAGCGTTTCCCAGGGATGCGTGGCTCCATCTGAATTTCCAGAAGCATTGAATTTTCCCATGAAACAGAGCCAGACATTCCTCTTGGCAGCTCCTCCACTTTTCCCACAGTGCTTTGGCACCTCTGAAGCAGATATTTGTCATTGTGGAGCCGACCAGAACAGCACCGGCTGCTCCAGGCTCCCAGGACCTTACACCCGGCAGCTCAGATGGACCCTCCAGGCACAAAGCAGGATCTTCTAATGGTGGTGCCTGTGGTCCACCAAAAAGATGCTCCACACTGGCCCATGCCAGCGGATGGGTCCAGGAGGCACATGCAGAGAACTCAACTTTTTTTCTAAAGCTGGACTTGAGTAAGTGGACAAGGAAGAATAAAGTATTTTAGACTTCTCAGTTTGACATGAGGGCTAAGGGTTTCTCCCACCATATTGCAATCTCCATGTTGTCAGCTGAAAAAAATTGACTATAGTAGCTAGATGCGAGTGGATAAATTTGGGTAACTCCCTGGAGCCAGTTCCACAAGTGACCATACACTAATAATTTACCTCCAAGAAAGTACAAGTTTACTGTTGGCTCTGTTCCGACTCTTTTCTCCCTTAATTTTTCTTCTCTTCACCAGCACATTCAGTCACTGTACTTTTCTTCTCCTAAGCAAAGGACCATTATTTATATAACGTGAAACAAGAAGGGGAAGAGAAATGGGTAGCAGGAGTGCCAGGACTTTCTCACACTATGAGTATAGCTCTCTGCAGTGTTTTATGGAAGGACAGAAAAAAACCAAACCAAAACAAACAAATCATGAGCAAACATCCTACTCCACGACTCTTCCAGTGGAGGAAATTTCCAGGGACGCAGCTGGGTGAACGAGCTTTTCCCGCAGCCCCTGATGTCACCCTGCGGAGAGACGCCAAGTCCCCTCGCTCTTAAATCCCTCTTTGTGTTTTACCCAGCCTAATTGATTTGCTTAATTCCATTTCGTGGATCCATTGTGGGAGCAAAGCTCTGTTCCAACAATGTTAACAAGCCTGGGTTAGAAGTTAAAGCACCCACTAATGTGTTTAAATGAGTTCTTACTCGAGCTTTACAATCAGCATTTTGGCGGCAGCGATGGGGCAGGGTCAGCCTCAGGGTAAGGTCCCTCTTCCCGCACCTCAGCTTTGGCTCCGAGCTTCTCACAGCCTGCCAAAACCACCTGAAGGAGCTGAAGAAGTTCCCACGTACCTCTTGAGCTTTGCCCTTCGGAATAGTTCTGAGCACCAATGATGTGGGTTTTCTCAAAACGGTTCTTCTGGGGAGGCATCTGCGTTGGGGGAGTTTATTGCAGCTGACCTCTCTCCTCCTGCCAAGAAATCCTCCTGGTGCCCAGCAGCTCCTTCACCCGCCCAGGATCAATTCTGCACAGATAATTGATGGCTCCTTCATCAAGCCTTTCTTCTCTCAGTAAATACACTTCCTCGTAGCCGGCATTAGCATGGTCAAGGGAATGCTTTGCAATCAATGGCCGAGGGTGAGGAAGTTTCTTTGAGAAAACGGTTGTGTTCGCAAACTTGGAGGCTTGCTGTTGGGGCAGAGTGTGCGGCCTCAAAGGAACAGCATTCGGCTTCTCTCGGGCTGTTTTATTCCTATACTTTTTGTGTACTTTGCATAATAATGCAATAGAGTTGACAAAAGATTTATTCCTGGCGCCTATAAAATGACACAATACAATGAGTTTTAAATGGAGAGGAGAAAAAAAAAAAAATCAAGAGAAAAGGTAATTATGCGGGCTCCTCTTAAAGTCTGTAACTGTTATGGACAGAAATTCAATTAGTGCAGAGGAAGCTGCAGAAGCATTCATTTTTTCTTTCTTTTTTCCAAGTCTTTTAATGTCCAGGCAACAGGGCACATTTAAAAAACGCCAGTTGTGCCTGTGCACAAGCATGCAGGCACATACAGGCACATACATCTGCACGCGGATAATCGTCGCTGTTCTTCTCCTTTATATCCACACACAGCTGTTCTGTTTTGTGACAGAGCACCGCTTTCTTAAATAGAAATATTTTTATAGATTATGTATAATCTTAAACTGGTGGTGCTCAACCACGGGCTATAGCGTGTGCATATAGTTCATATAAATCAACAGCTCGCACGAGCACATTTTGGTTTGAAGTACATGTTTGGACTGAAAAGGAGCTGTTTATACAAGCGCTGGGCACCCAAGCCTTTTACAGCATGCCTTGCTCTTTAAGGTCTTATCAAATTCTCACTCCGAATTGTAACAGTCCCCAGAGAGGACTTCACATGGGTGCTTATCCTTTCAGAAAGTATTTTTGAGGCTTTACCTTGTCTACCTGCTGATATATCCTCTCAAGTACAAAGTGTCATCAGCTCCCATGCGGTGAGAGGGAAACCTAGACGCGGAAACCGTAATTGCATTGACTGGGAAGGTGTAGCCGGCCAAAGCGAAGCGGCGGAGCAGCCAGCTCACCCAGAACCGGGGGGAGAGCCCATGGGGACCGTCCCTGCACCAGCTGCCCGTGCCAGGGAGGTGCCGCCCCAGCGGCGGGTGCGCGTCCACCTCCGCGTCAAACTTCCCCAGCCCCATCGTGTCCGGCTCGCCACTCCCTACAAAGGGGACACCATAAAACGGAAACGTTGGTCTATTCCTCCCGTCAAGAGTAGGAACTGGCTCAAGCTGAGAAGGGTTCTGCAGAGCTGTAGACATTGCGCCGGCTGACCGGAGGAGCTGGTGCTCCTGCAGACCATGCCTTCGCCCGCAGCAGGCCGCAACGCCAGCCCCCTGAGACAGCCAAGCGCTGGGTGTGGGTTTTTGAGGCTTCAGCTTTCTTTTGGAGGTGGACCTCTCCAGGAGACAGTGTTTTCTAGGGTTGCAAGCAGACGTGGAATAGCTGGCTTGTCGCCTATGTGCATACTTAAGCCTCAGCACCTTCTTGAAGGACACGTTAGTGGACTGTGTACATGGGGACTTGGGGGCTGTGGCCATCATGAGACTTGGCGAGGATAATAAAATACTTGGGGATCTCCAGCTTTGCTTTCTGAAGGACTGTCTGAGTAGGGACAGGCTTAAGAGTAGAGGATCTCCTCATGGTGTGTCTGCAGGCAGCTAACACAAACCGAGAGCACCATCTACTGTTGTGTGTTGCAGGATTACCTGTTACTGACACGTCTGGGGTTCACTAAAGGGGCTGTTACTACAGTCAGATTTCTTGACTGCTGCACTGAACGTTGTTCAATAGCTTATTAGAGTTTACTAATAAGAAAACCTCATGGAGGAATGGATTTTTCTATTCAGCGCTTACTCCAAGTGCAGAAGTCAGCACTTACAGGGATACAGCGAGCCCCTCCTAACTGAACGTGCTGGACCACAATAAAGTTAATTTCCCGGGTACGATAACATGCATTATGGACTGTGCAGCCGATTAAAAAGATCATAAAAAGACCATAAAACAAAACACTGGCTTGTATTTTTCGGTGGAAGTAACATGTTTGAACAGCAACAGAAGGACCACGTTACCCCGCACTGCGTCAGCCCCGTACAAAAGAACTTTTCTAAAACCAGCGCATGCATCGCCCGGCCTCGGGCTGGCTCCGTCGCCACCGGGCTGAGCAGAGCGACCGGCGAGCAGCAGCGCTGGCTTGGCACCGCTGCTGCTCCCCACGCCGTTCCCCACAGATACCCCCAATTTCCCAGAAAACTCAACCTTTCTCCAGAGCACGGGAGAAAGGCAAGAACCAGTTATGAGGCGGTGTTCCACGCTTCCGGCCAGGCGGGCAGGGGGGTGCAGGCTGATGGTCATCAGGACGGCTGTCCGTCTCCCACAGCCACCCCCACCACGCAGGGTCCCCCATCCGGCGCCAACGCCCACACCCAGGGTGCCACGTGGGGATGAAGCGACAGCAAGAGTCAGACCGAAACCTTGCCGGGTGCGATGCCCCGCTTCCGGAGCAAAATCTTTCCTTGCCTTCAAACATACGAGAGAGGACTTTTGGTTACTTCTGACAGTCCTTTCACTTTTTTTGACAGCTTCTCTGTGGGATTTTAACGTACGATATAAGCAGGGGCTTTGCAGGGCAGGGGATTCCTAGTATTTTTTGGGGAGGGTGGTGTTAGGTTAGTTGTTTCTCCTGGTTTAGATTTTTGCTCTCATTTGCTTGTGGAGCAGGATGCTATTTTTTTATTATTTGTGGGAGCGGGGGGTTTTGTCCTTAAATTCATATTGGTGCTTTTAATTATTTTTGCTCACTGGTAGAGACTTGTGCAGGCGACTGCCAGCGGGACCCCATCACACAGGGGAGGACGGACAGGGGACGGATGGGCCCGTCCTGCTCCATTTCAGACCTTTATCAGAGACCTGGAGCAGGACAGAACAACAGGAAAAGCCCAACCATCACACAGGGGAGGACGGACAGGGGACGGCTGGGCCCGTCCTGCTCCATTTCAGATCTTTATCAGAGACCTGGAGCAGGACAGAAGAACAGGAAAAGCCCAGTAACAGCCCCAGCTGGGAGTGCCTGGTGGGGCTGCGGGAACAGGAGCAAATCAAAGGAAGAACTTAGCCCTTTCTCGGTCATTAGACCACATCTGCACCCCATTTTGGGCCACTCAGCAGAAGATAAACTTCAGCACGGGCATGAGCATCGGGGCACTGATAAGAGGCACTCTGCAGCTGGTAGCAAGCGTTGCCATTTTGATTCAGTCGTGTTTTATACCCACTTTGATTTTGTGTAATAAACAGCCAAGGCACAGATCCACTGGCCTCATTTTTACAGGGAGACTTTTAAACCCTTCCCTGCCAGATCAAGAAACGCATCATTTGCAGTCACAGTTATCTGAAATAAATTTGTTTTGATGCCTGCTGTCGCAGAGAAGGTGGAGGACGAATCCCAAGCATGAAGAAACTAATTCACTTCATTTTCAGTTTTTTTGCTTTCCTCTTCCACTTTGCAATTGTCCTGAGTTTCAGCAGTTCAGAAAGCGGCCGTAAGCGCCGGGGCCAGGCTGCAGGTGTTTTCCTCCCAGCCCCATCAATCTCCCTCAAGGGGGTCTCATTTTTCTTGCCGTTGCTCCCCCGGCCCCCGTGGACACGGAGCGGTGGGGTCCGGCGTGGAGATGAACGCTGCCAGGGACCGGGCTGGGCTCACCGGCTTCACGCGACTTGTGACGGGTACCTGCAGCGTGACGGGGTTTTCGGAAAGCAATCGTTTCTCTTTTTATGTGTTCTTAGAAAGCAATTATCAGCAGGAGCGATGAATGCACTTCTAATTATGTCCTTGCTGCCTCACCCCCTCCTAGCCATGAACCGCTTTAATAGCAAAGGGCATCCAGGAAAAAAAACCTGCTTCATTCAGCGACGATTTACAGGAGGTTTTCCTTGTTTCTTCTGGGGGGACGTTCGTATTTTGGGCGGGGTGGCATTTGGATGCTGCACGTTTTATTGCTTTCACTTGCACGAGTAGCCCCTAGCTCAAGCAGAGAGGCTCAGGTACGATGATATAGATGAGACAAACTAGCGCGACCTTTTAAAGCAAACCACTTACCTGTGCTGTATTTTGTCCATAGTTTTTAAAGAATGGTGGAAAACACCCTTCAGATGTTACCTTCTGGGCTAAAAACAGTTGCCTGGGGACTGCCGGCGTTTGTAGAGGAAGCGTGATCAAGTACCCGATTTGGAAGATGTGTCCCTTCTTCATCCAGCCTTGTCAAACTGTCCCAGGGAGACCACAAAAACAGGCATTTTTTTAGAAGAGATCTACACTCCAGCTACCTGTCAGCTGCCAATCGGAAAGCAAACAACTCTGCAAGCAGCAGCCGTTCGGTCCTAGTCTCCTCCCAAATTCCTGCATCCGTCTCGTGTTATCTCCTTCTCCGTCTCCTTCTCGTTTCACCTCGACTGTTTGCGTTTCGCAAAAGCGCCGCGGTGCTCAGCTCGTATCGCGAAGGCTGCGTCGCAAGCCTGCCTTCCTCACGCGCGGCTACGGAACCAGCTTACTATTCTCTCAAAGTACTTTTTCCCTCCTCCTCCTCCTCCCCAAAAGTCTTTGGGAGACAAATAATACCCTCTTTGAAACGGCTCATCACAGATGTATCACCTGAGGATCTATTTCTAACAGAGATTCGCACTGAATAAGCATCATCCTTGATAGAATTTTTCAGGCGTTAGATTGGAAGCAAGCATTGATCAATGCAAGTTAAAATAACACTAAGCTACATAAATATAGAGCTCTATTTTGTAATTATTTGCAATACTTGACTATAAGCTTGAAAATAACACTTCATATCCCATAAAGCGTGACCTTCTCCATGTGCCAAGCACCGAGCAGCTTTTCTACAGGCGTTTCACGCTTTCCTGCAAAAACAAGTAGCCCAGCCAGTCTTTGGGTGCCGGAGAAAAGTCACCATTTCTAACCTGGGAGCACATAAGAAAGGGCAGCTGCAGTAATTTGACGCGATATCCCAACCTTTAAGAAACATGGGTGCACAAAATAAATTTAAAATGGGTTAATATCTAGATTGCCAAATGCCAGCAAATAAATTGAGCTTATTCTCAGCTTTGGTAAAGGGCACAGGGCGAAGCAAGGTGGGATGCGACGAGAGACTGCTGCGAAGCGGGGCTCCTCGCAGCGGGGCTCGGCGATGCCCGG
>NW_010531539.1:1359-1692 GCF_000687285.1 Phaethon lepturus | reverse complement strand
CAGCTGCCATGATGATGCCTTTAGCTGTGGTATTTAACTTTGCCGAACTTGAGCTGTTTGGATTGAAAAGTCTTTCTGTTGTATGTCTGTCTCATGCTGAATTATTTGAAAAATTTCGGCCCAAACTGTCCAGCAGTTCCCAGGATCCCTGTCCTCAGCATGTATTCCTGTAAGCTGGAGCACAGACTTGAAGTTTGGCAGCATCCCTGCAAGAAATCCTTCCAGATTAGACAAAGTTATAAAATCTTAAACCTTTCCACAAGTAATGGGCCATACAGAGCCTCATTCCCTAAAAACTCTCTCTCCCCCTGTTGCTTGTTTTTTCAAGTGCCC
>NW_010531539.1:646-963 GCF_000687285.1 Phaethon lepturus | reverse complement strand
AGGAGAGGCGTAACTGCATGCTGCAGGTTTACGACCATATAAACTTAGCAGGGAGTTGAGCTAGACGGTACGTGCATCGCGCCTGCGGAAAAGTAAACAGTTTGGACTGGGCCGTGCGCTGTTACGCCTAAAGCGGTGCCTGCCCTTGTCGAAATATTGACAGAAGCCTCGCTGCTCTCCCGGGCAAAGCCTGGTGCCGGCCCCAGCCCCAGCTCCTGGCGCTCAAGCCCAAGCTAAGCCAGGCTGGTCTTAGGTTTGTCTCCAGCGAGGCGGAGGAGTTTGGGGAGCCCGCACGGGGTTTGGTGTCAGAAGCAGCC
>NW_010531539.1:0-246 GCF_000687285.1 Phaethon lepturus | reverse complement strand
TCCTCTTTCCTGGCGGGGGGAGCCGCCATCTGCTGCTGGTTGAGGTCCCGGCTGCGCCGTGGGCGCTGACGTAACGTCGTTCCAGCCCCGGCCGAGGAAGCTGGAGCTCTTTGTGTTTGTTCAGTATGTGCTATATATATACACATAACAGTCATCTTCGCTCTCACAAGCCTTGTAGTCACGGTGGGGCCGTGGGGCTGGTGTTAAGCCCGTGCGGGTAAGGGGTGCCGGCTGTGGTACCACCAT
>NW_010531538.1:0-1464 GCF_000687285.1 Phaethon lepturus | reverse complement strand
AGTACGTGGATGCAAACACGAGTGGAGCTGTTTGCGTTACTGAAATAATTCTGGAAACATTATCTGGCTGAGATAATCAATTGCAGGTGCTTTAACGCTAGTAACTTGGCTTAAGTTACATAAAGAAGCAACATTTTTTGTCTTTTTATATCCAGAAAACATACGCTCAGGTGCCCCCGGCTTCCCTAGTAGCAATCCCAAGATAGATATTGCTTAAATGGAAATGCGCAGAATACTAGTGACCTGCTGGCGGGGGCTGGAGAAGGTTGGCATGCCGCAGGAGTCCCTGGAGGGCCACCAGATAGGTCAGTGGTGCTCTGGGAGACGGAGGGGGGCAGCACCCCACCCGTGGGTGCTGGTGTCGGTGCTGGCCCTGCCCTGGTCGCCCGCAGGGAGAAGACGCTTCCTGAGCATCCTCTGCAGCGGCGCCGGGGGCCGCTGGGTTTTGCTGGGTTTCGGAGCCAAAAGGGTCAGAACCCCCTCATGCTGCCTTTGATAGCACCGTTAGGGCTGAACGGCGCAGAGAGCAGAAGGGGAAAGGAATACGAAGATCCTTGCACGGCGTCAAAAATAATGTGTGTATTTTGCTCTCAGCCCAGACGCTGCTTTTGTCTCGTCGACCAGAAAAACATCTGCGTTTTGTTGTTCCAGCCGGCCCGCCAGCAAAGCGCTGCCTGGCCATCGCCGTCCGTCCTGCCGCCGTGGTTTTCTTCCGCGCGGGAGCTGTGCCGGCGAACCCGCTGCGAAATGGTGCCCGTCCTCTCCTCCGCCTCGCGAAGGCAGATGCTGCTCTGCAACTCCCCAGCGCCGCACCCGGGCACTTCTTCACCGGGTCCCTTCCCCTTCCCCAAAAATAATTTTTTGGGCGCTGGAATCGGAGTTGAGACTTAAATAATTCATTTGTTGAGCTAAATCTCAGTGAGATTTAGGCTGGAATATAAACGTGAGAAAGACAGGGACATCAACACTCTGGTCTTTATCTAGTCTGCCGAGTATCGGGCTTTTTATGTGGTGATAAACAGCTCAGAAGCGAAATTGGAAAAGCTGTCTGGGTTTAACAAGATGGCTGTTTAGTGCCTCCTGTTCACTTGTTTTCCTCTTTTTATCACATCAAAGAAGAGTGAATCACTTTCTCCTTAGAGGAGTACATTATTCCAGAGGCCTGGAAGGACCCACTCTGGTTACAGGCTGTTAGTGGAGGAGATTTTAGATGCAGAGGGGAAAATGGAGCGTTTTTCTTATCGCACCTGTTAATTGCAATTTGGAGCTTCAGTTGCGTTTCTGTAAAACTTCCAGCGCCTGCCTGCATAAACCCCCAACCGCCCGCAGCACCTGAGGGGCCACCCCACCCCATCCGTGACGTCTTGCTCAGAAACGGGATTGTCACAGGGCGATTTCCAAACCCAAACAGCCAGACTCCGGATGGTCCCGGAGCCAAAAGGAGTTTCCCGGCCGGGATGTGCG
>NW_010531537.1:8440-12042 GCF_000687285.1 Phaethon lepturus | reverse complement strand
TCCAAATTGCCCCTCAGCAATTACTCCACACTCTGTGATACACCCCTCCTTCTCCATGCACTTTCTGGGCCTCATCTGGTAGTAACTGGCCTCTAGAAAGCAGCTTGAATGGGGATGAGCATCCCAGAAGCAGTGTAGAAAGGTGCAAGCAGATGCTTAGGGTGAAGTGCTGAAAATTGAAGAGCTGGAAAAATGGGTGAGCTAGAATGTGTTGGAGTGCAGCAGTGATAGGGAGCTTAGCGTGTTGCCCAAGAGTGGGTTAAACATGTATTGTAAGCAAGGAAAGGTCTGTGCCAGAAATCCTGTAAAGCCCATATGCTTAACGCGTGTATAACATCACCCATGTATGTCACATTAAACACCTGCAGAGGTGCTGAGAGGATCAGAGTCCAATTATTTATGCACAGCTCGTCACTGTGTTATCTGTTCACCTTTGCTATGCCAGGGCTTTGTGTACTCTTTGCAATCTACTGGAGACATCTTCGATCAAACAAGTAATGAGAAATGGTACTGCTCAGCCTGACTTACTGCACACCGACACTTTAGTAGTTTGCTTGACTGCTGAAATTTCAAAGATGAGAATTAAACAGATCATGACTACTCACCCTGGATGAGTGGATTTCTCCCTCCTGTGTGCTACTCAAATACACGGGGTTATGATTAATTTGAGTTGTTGTAAACATCATTACAGAAGAGGAGGAGTGCAGAGCAAAAGGAAAACATTGTCTGAATACATGGGTGTCTATTTTTGTAATAAAGCCTGGTGTTTTGTGTATCACTTCCCATATCTGACAGGATTTTGCTTTTTTAATTTTATTTTAATCATGATGCAGCTGTCAGCAGATTTACAAACCTCATCCTGTTGCCAGGGGTAGACAGTCAAAATCAGTCCGATGTCAAGAGCATCCTTGCAACTGAGGAAGAACCAAGTGCTGGGAAACAAGGAGCAGGTTTGCAAAATGCTGGTGGTGGCTGTGCGGTGGAGAGAACACCACTGCCACCCGATTCCGTGAGCAAAGGTGTGCACAGAGGTACCATGAAAAGCAGCCATGCAGAGGACAGCGCTGCCATCCCTGTCCCTGATATCGATGACTTGCTCAGCCAAATGGGTGCTCCCGAGAGCAGGGCTTTGTGCACTCCATCGCGAACAGAAAGCCTCCTCCAAGATGAATACACCATTATGCGCTGCTGTGGGACTCACGAAGGTTCTGAGCCACAGCCAGCAAAAGAGGAGCTGCTGGAAAAACCTATGAATTGTGCAGTGAATGTACAGGGGGTTTTGGGGCTGTCTGTGTTGGACTCCATTAACACAGGCAAACTTTTTACTGTGAATAAAAACTCTTTAAATAACTATTCTAGAAATTTTAGCAGTCTGAAGGTGAGTTGCCGGCAGCAAACTCTCTGGAAGGTAAGTGACCCGTTTCCAAAGTCTACATATGGGACTGCAGAGGATTCTCACTTGGACACAGAGTCTGTCATGGAAACCTTTGATAGTGCTAATGATGTGTTGCTTGGGCTGTGTGATGCTGCTAATGCCCCTGCAGTCTGTACTGTAATGGAGTCGGATGAGGAGCAAATTGAGATCTGTTGCATGAACGATGAGCCACAAAAGCCTGCACATGAGCAGCATCTCACATCTGTGACAAGCTCATCCTCTCTGTCCCACTACACCCTTATGGCAGCAAAGTTTTGCAAACTGAGGGCTGTGCAATGTGTGGGTCACTGGAGACAAGCATCAACAAACTAGGCTTGGAAGATCATGGTGGTCCCACTCCATGTCTCTCACAGTGTTCAGATGTGTCCTCTGCATCCTTGTGTTCTCCTTCCTCAGTTTTTCTGCCAGAAAAAGACATCCTAAAGAATTCAGTCAGTATCCCTGAAGTTTACTCTTTCCGTAACAATAGTGCCTTAAGTACAGAAGAACAGATGGATTTGGGGAACAGTGACAGACATATGAAATGCTGTGAATCCATCAAAGAGGAAGGGTCTCTGCACTGCAAAAAGATAAGCTTTTGCTCTGCTAGAAATGTCAATGGCTTGGAGAACAACTTGCTTGAGAAAGAAGGATATCATAAACAGAGATCCAAATCTGAAAGCAAAATGATGACTGTAATCATGCTGTTAGTTATTGTTTAGTGAAGAAAGAAACCAACAGTTTGTCCAACTTGTCTAAAATAGACAGCAATCATGTGAATGCATCATCACCAAGAGCAATATCACTCAGGTCTCCCTTTCCCACTAGATCTAAAGATCCAAAGGCTGATACAACTCATGGCTTGCCAGGGAAAAATGAGAAAATTAACTCTGTGACTTCAGGAAGAACTTCAAATGGAAAAGTCCAAAGCTCAGGCACAAATCACTGCAAAGGAGCTGCAGTACCGTACAGCCCATCTTCACAGAAAAAAATCCTGTCAGGAGTATAAGGGAATGGCACAAAAAAGTATAATGGAAACCCTTTTAAACCAGAAGGCCAAAGAAGGACCAAAGCTAAAAGGCTTCACCATCAAAAGCAAAGCAAAGGCAAATTCAGATTCTTCTGGCATTAATCCTACCAAAGTCAGTGGGGCTGATCAGAAAAGGACTTCAGTTTCCCCACAGTTGTCCCCCAAACTCCTGGGGAAGAAAACACCATTGTCCCATAACTCGCCTACAAACCCAGATCCTGGCAAAGAGCATTTCAGCAGCCTCAAGGACTCTGAAGTCAGAGCTAGAAAATAAACCATCTCTGGTCATTTCTGAAGATTCACTTCTGCCTCTCCTGAATGGAACCGGCAGCCCAACAGTGAGTGGTGAAATTAAATGTGGTGGCTGTGGGGAGCTAACAGACCTGCAGCAGGTGTGGGCAAAGTCAAAAGTAAAGCAATTTTCCATGCAGCCTGCAGTGTGTCAGGGTAAGGGTGTTAAGGTAGATGATTTCAGAGCCAGAGACAGTCAGTCCAAAGTCACTTCATCTCCTCAGGGGATATAAATAGTTGAATATGTGAAAGGGAGGACTGAGAACCCTGGAGCAGGCCTGAATGTGATCAAGAGCATCTATAGCCCTTATAGTCCTGTAGACCTTGTGCAATTAGATCTGCAAAACGTAGGACCATCTGTTGGAGGCTCCTCTTCGTTGAGATCCCCTGCAGTTCAGTAGGAGCAGTTGTAAGGGCAGGAGATTCAGTGCACTTTCATTGAGGTGAAACTTTCCTCCTCTTCCTCACCAGAGTCGTTTTTGTAGTTACCGTTGCTGGAGAAAACAGAAGAGGCGAACACAGAAGTGCCTCAGCTAACTGAGGAGATGGGGACCATGCAGTATTTCTCGAAAGCGGATACCGCTGGAGGCAAAAATCTCTATAGCTTGTCAAAACCTGTGACAAGTACTTACTCGATGCCAGCCCAGTTATCAGGTCACCCGAGGGAGGACTGCCATGTTGCAGAGGTTCATCCTGTGCAAGGCCCACAGGTCCATGATGCAGAGGAGAAATACTCCCAGGCAGCAACAGGGATGTTAAAGATGGTCCATCTCAACCTGCCGAATGGCCAGAGCAGGAAGGAGCAGGCGTATGCCTCTAAAAGCAGCCAGAGGGTGCATGACACATCCCCCTCAGCCCCTGACATCA
>NW_010531537.1:0-8266 GCF_000687285.1 Phaethon lepturus | reverse complement strand
GCTCCAGCCGGCCCTGTCGAGACACTGCGGGCCTTGCGGCACATCTTGATCTCCTATAGCAGCAGCCCAGGCCTGGCTGACAATGCGACCAAGTCACCCGCCAGCATGGAGCTGATGCATGTGGCAGAGGGCAGAAAGGGGGAAGGAAAGCCCCAGAAGAGCGAGGAGGGTGGTGTTGGGGCAGATCCATCTGCCTTTCCCCCCTCATCCTCATAGGCATGCGGCAACCAGGGCCTGGGGTGGCCGCCGCTGTCCCACTCCAGGCTGCAGGGGCTGAGGGCCCTCAGCATTGCCCAACCTGGACAAGCTGTGCGGAGAGGGCTTCTTGGGGCCACTGCATCCCGCATGCTTCAAAATGGAGCTGGAAATCACACCCTGGAGAGCCCTTGGCTTGCCCTTCCAGAGTGACGTAGCACTGCTGGCTTGCTGCAGTCCCACTGACGTGGGTGGGATGGGGATGGATGCTGGCAGCCCTAAGGACAGTGGCAACTGCTGCGCCACTGTCTGATGGTGGCCATGCTTCAGTACGGGATGAAACACTTCATCCTGAAAGGGCTGGTCTCTTTTTCTGTGTCCCCTCTAGCTGTTTTCAGTCAGTTTTGGCCATGTTATGGCACAGCAGCCGCTGCCTCCTGCCTGCCCCAGAGGGGAGGCTATGCAGCGCTGGCTGGCCGGCCCGCCCGCCGGGGGCAAAGGCTATGCAGCGCTGGCTGCCAGCACCGCCTGCAGTGGCAAACGAGCTTGTTGTCCTGTCAGAAGCAATCCTCAGAAGTAGCTGTCTCCTTGTTTTTGTTAATGTCTGTTGCTAAAATCATTGGGAAAGGTGGAGGGGAATAGAACAGGGACTGATTTTCAGAGTCTTAAATTGTCTTCTCTGCTCCTTCCTATTCTCCCAGTATATGCTGTTTCTTACCTGTTTTCAAAATTTCTGCTTGTTAATGAGCTGGCCCTTCATTGCTTACCCTAGTACAGATTATACTGTATACCTGAAATGTATCTTTGCACAGTCTAGAAAGATAAAGCTGTCTCATATTTTTCTATTCATTTTAGCTTGGATCAGGTGCTTGTCTCAAGCCTGGACCAGCAAAAATTGCAATCAAAACAGATTGCAGTCAGCAGTAGTACCAAAATGTGACGTTGCTGCTATGCTCCAAGAAGTCAAAGCACAAGCAAAGGTAAAAACCAGAAGATAAAACTAAATTATTGGTGGTATTTTTAAGGATTTTCTTAATGGCAGATAAATCCTCTTTCAAACAATTTCAGAGCTCCTCCAGTAGTCCTGTGGTAGGTTACAGTTGACAGTAGTTTTACTTCTGCTGGTTTTTGAATGCTTGCTATAAACCCATAATATATTTGAGTGGCTTTTGTATAAGAAAGGGTATTGTTTGTCCAGTACAAAAGCAGTTTTGAGATACAATAAATAGACCTATTTTAAGTGGAGAAGTATGTCTCCATTTCAGTCATTTTTACAGCTGAGAAACTCCTGGGTTTGCCAATAATTGCACATCAGACCTTAACTTTCCACCAACCATCTGGGTCAGATCCACTTTCTCCACCATGCAGGGGAAGCTCTGCTCCTCTCTGTGCCTGGAAGCACCTGCCTTTTGCTAGAAGCTGAGATCACAGAAATTGAATTTATCTTGTTTAATGCTGAACTGGTGGCTTGCAATGCCAGAAAGCGGCTGCTGGAGGATTTGTAAGAGACTCCTGTGCCCTTTTTGCTCTCTTCTGTGGAAACTGGTTATTGCATTAAGATAACCTGCTTAATTATTTAGGTGTTTAAAGAAGGCCACCAAAGTGAAATGGTTGCGAGAACATTAATTCCCTGTTTGCAGTGTTTGTGTTTGTGTTTGTGGGATATGTCCACACCCTTTTTAAATCAGAACAGAAGTTGATAAAATAATGACAGCACTGGAGGGGAAACTGTCTCCTGGTCTGCATAACTGCTGGCTGAGCTGCATATAGAGCATTCCTGAGTCTTATTCACAGAGGTTGCTATTTCAAACGTAGAACGGGCTGGGGGCGGAACAGGACCTCCCCAAAATACCCAGCTTTACCTCCTTCCAGGGACAGCGTAGCTAAAGCTTGCAAGTCCCAAGAGCTTTGTGAGCCAAGAGGATTTGGTAGATTTATTGAAAAAATTAGGATTGGATTGTACTTTTGGCCAAAATTAATTAAGTATTTTGCATGAAGTCTTGGAGAGATTAGTTATTCATGCCACTTTTCAAAGTCTGAGAACTCAAATATTTATAAATAACTTAATGCTTTTTGGAATGCACTCCTTGTCTGCATAGTTTCTTATCCATATTTAAGCCCAGTATGGCATGTAGGCTGGAAAATTTTATGCTAGTCAAATGCTGGATTTAAATGTACAATAGGACAGTTCTTCATAGTTATGCAATTGCTGAAAAAATGAGATGGACTGCTTGATTCGGACTGAGAGCTTCCCCGTGAAGAAATGGTCATCATCTTTTGCTCTGAACAGTGCTGAATTTACTGCTATCATTTAATAAGTGTTACAAATATAAAAATATATATATACAGGCATTTTATTGTTTAAATCTCTATGACCAATGATCTTCAGCTAACAGGCTGAAAAGAGGCTAAAGATTTAAGCTCTTTCATGTTGTGTTTCTCATTTCTTCTAGGCAAGTTCCTTAGAAATTTTGAGATAATAACTTGCCTATGCACTGCAAGGAGTTAATTTGCGTTAACCTGCCTCAAAGACATGTTATGCAGTTATTGTGACATTTCTCAAAGCCCAGCAGATAGTCGTCATCACTGGAGGCCTTGTGCGTCCACTGTGTGGCCAAGTAAAGCAATAAGCAACCATAGCCAGATGTCTGTGCCCCATAGTACACGTGCTGGCTGAGGACAGCATTGAGAGCTGGGAAGGGAGGAAATGCATGACCTCAGCAATGGGAAGCCAGGGTTCAGACTGTGTTGCTGACTGGCCCAGGATGTGTCCTCTAACATCTGAGCATCTGATTTTTTTATTTATTTTTTTTCCTTCCCCAGTGTAAGAAAATTAAGTTGTGGTAGCAAGGGTTGGAAAGAACCTGACCTCTTAAACAAAAAGGGTTGCTTTAGTACCTAATGGTCAAAGATACAAGTATGTTTCTGTTACCCTCACTGAACTTTGAAGGTGGCTAGCCTAGATATTTAACTGACTTTATTATTTCTAACCTAACATAAAGATGTTCTCACTTAAATACAGGTGAGAAGGGTCTTGACAGCTGCAAAAGACTGTGGCCTAAGATCACAGAATCACAGAATCACTGAATCATTAAGGTTGGAAAAAGACCTTTAAGATCATCAAGTACAACCATCAACGCAACACCACCATGCCCACTTAAACCATGCCCTGAAGTGCCCAGTCCATACGTTTTTTGAATACTTCCAGTGATGGTGACTCCACCACCTCCCTGGGCAGCCTGTTCCAATGCTTGACCACTCTTTCAGTAAAGAAATTTCTCCTAATACCTAGTCTAAACCTCCTCTGGTGCAACTTGAGGCCATTTCCTCTCGTGCTATTGCTATTTACTTGGGAGAAGAGACCCACACTCACCTCATCACAATCCCCTTTCAGGTAGTTGCAGAGAGCTATAAGATCTCCCCTCAGCCTCCTCTTCTCCAGACTAAACAACCCCAGTTCCCTCAGCTGCTCCTCATAAGACTTGTGCTCCAGACCCCTCATCAGCTTCGTTGCCCTTCTCTGGACACGCTCGAGCACCTCAGCATCCTTCTTGTAGTGAGGGGCCCAAAACTGAACACAGTATTCGAGGTGTGGCCTCACCAGGGCCGAGTACAGGGGCACAATCACTTCCCTACTCCTGCTGGCCACACTATTTCTGATACAGGCCAGGATGCTGTTGGCCTTCTTGGCCACCTGGGCACACTGCCAGCTCATGTTCAGATGTTCAGCCCTGACTGCTCCTCTCTCCTTGAGCACTGATGGATCAGTGATGTGGAGCAGGGTGGCATCAGTTTCTGACATTGACTGGTCTGGAGCCAAGTTCAGCCCTGGTGCAGACCTGTGATAGTTCCTTTCCTGTGCTGGATGCTCCCATTTCCACAACAGCACAGCTTAGTCCCATTTGGATTACTAACAAGCTCATTACTTTCATCTCCCAAGTGAAACAGTTTTTCCTGCTGTCCCATCTAAACTTCCCAAGCTTCAGTTTGTAGTCACTGTCCTTTGCAAGATTGTCCAGCACTGCTGAGAAGAGGTTGATGTAACTGCCCTCCATTACATCTTTGTAATTGCCTTTCAAGAGGAAGGAGAAATGGGTTAAAAAATGTGTTAGCAGTTCCCTGGAAAGTACAGTGCTTGGTCCAGAAAGGTTGTATGGGAATTATTCAGTTTTGACTGCAAAATGTCCATCAATGCAAAGTTGATTATAGCCTGTGAAAATTAGGCTGTCCAAGGTTTAATACCCTTCCACTATCGTAATTTTGACTTTGCTTTCTAGCCTTGGACTGACTGAAGAAATCTTTGCTGTCACCTGAATTCTCCTATACAGCTGCTACTCATCTGTAGCATCAACAGAAATGCATTTTACATCTCCGTTTTAATTCCTTGAGTTGCTTTTTTTCACCTGCCATAATCTGAGGGTACTGGGAATTTGTCATTTTTGCAGGAACTTGGTCTTGATATTTGGTTTTGGTTTTCTCCTCCTTCCCCTTCTCTTCCACCCCCATTTTTCTGCTAGAGCAAAGACGACACATACTTTGTAGTCCCGTGCAAAGAAGAAGGAGCTGTCCTAGGATTTAGTGTTGCTGGAGGAATAGATCTGGAACAGAAATCAGTCACAGTAAGTGATGGCTGCAAGTCATTTTTTTTTTTTGCAAAGCTCACTTGAAAGCAGGCTGGTGATTAGATCAAGTGCTCATTTATCAAGACTCACTGCAAGTCATTCACAGTCATAAAACAGTGTCTCTCAGAGGCAACTGCATACCATCTGCTACTGAAATCAAAGGGTGTCTGGGAAGTGTAATTTTTATTATTGGAGATGGATGCCAATGTTTTCAGTCTTTAAAAGTCTGTTGCTGGATGGGATCAGCTAGGTCTAAATCCTATGCATGTAAATAAAATTATGCATGCAGTTGCAGTGCATGCAGCCTTTTAGGGGAGATTTTAATTTTCAGCCTTTGAAAGTGAACTCTGTGCAGCAAAGTTTTTGAAGGTTTTTTGCAAATCCTGAGAATGACTGTTTCAGACCTCAGCAAACATTCTGGATTTCACTTCACAAATTTGTTTTGGTGTTAAGACCTGTTGGTTGTCAGTAAATGAGGATTGTTTTTTTATAAACAAAAAAAGCCTTATACAGGATTCTGAACCAAAGATATTGTGTTCCATTAAGTGATGTTGGTGTGTAAAAAGTGATACAAAGCAATCGAAATACTATTCAAAAACAGAGCAGTGAGAAAAATCCAAGACAAATGGTGTCCTATGTGACAATTTCTTTACACAAGACATGCATTTAAATTCTGCTCTGACAGACAGAGATACATTAAGTGCTGGGATTAGAAGAAGGGTATTTCCTCAGTCTTCGGGGTCTGCAGCAGCCCTTGCAGGGACATTCTGGTTCTGGTTTTTGCTCTTAGACAAGACCAGTTGTATACAGAGGGATAAAAAGATGGAATTTTGGTCTGTGGATGGACACTGAGTGAGAAGTAGATAGCCAAGAAAACCACAGCGGAGGGGTTAAAAGATGGACTTTCGGTCCGTGAGAAAACCACAGCTGGGTGAGAAGTAGATAACAGGCTGGGTGAGAGAAACCAGATGGTTTCCCACAGAGATAAGAAAGTTGAACAATACTAGGGGAGGACGTGGAGGGAGGGATCCTTGCAACATCCTGCTATTGGCTTAAGCATGATTGATACGTGACTGCTAGATTATGGTAATATGCCGCATGTACAAAGCCTATGAACCAGGAGGATGGCTATGGTGCGTGCAGCGTGCCTGACCAGCAGGTGCATATGCCATAGGCTCCCTATGCTGAGAGTCAGCAACAGAGGCGTGTTTCGGCACTCGCTGGTCACGTGTGTTGAAACCCACTCCTCTGCAAATGTATAAATACCGGGATTTCCTGAAGAGCAGTGGGCCGGTGTACGGCAAGGCCACCGTTGCCTCCGTGGGGACACCCACGTAAAGCTGGCACCTACCAACTGCTGGGCTGAGCTCATGGTGCAAGACGACACAAGAATGTACGGATGGTCCATCTTCCTCACAGTCCTCGGGTTGGTAAGACAATTGCTTTGCAAGACACCCTTAGTGTAATGCATGTCTGTAGTTAATAAAACGCTTACTGCTTTTTCCCCTTGTAGTCCGTGTATATGTGTTTACTTTGTTGGGAATCCTCGAAACCACCCTAAAACACCAGTATAAATAAATGTATTTTACATTAAGTAAGTAATCATTGAGTTAGAACAAGGTCACAGTCTAGGGACCAGATTCCACTTCTCTTGCTACAAAGGTTGTGTTCCCTGTCTCTGGCCCAAACACTCGCAGTTTCAGCTGTGAGCAAGGGGAAGGCCCAAGAGTGTCCCACCCCAGAGAGCTCCTCACCTAAAGACTGGGACACTACCTAAAAATATGATCTTGAGCACTCTCAGGCTGAGTAGCTGATGAAGTCTTTCTCCTGAATGCTATTAGCCATGAGACTAAAAGAGCATCAGCTCCTGCTCTTTCCAGGTCCTCTTTGTTCAGTGTGTGTAAAGCATGCTCCTTGGGTGGGCCTCTTGGGGAACATTTTAATCACCCTGACCTATTGGGTTTCTGGGTCCTAGCTGGATTTAGGGTTGGCATTGGGTGCTGAGCTACTTAAATGGGCTGTTCTGCCCACACTTGGGTGCAGAAATAGAAACGCCTAGTGAGCTTCAAGGTACTGAGGAGTTGGGCATGTGAGGGAAGGCAGCAGATGTTTTGGACATGACCCCTATATTCCAATTACCTCTTGCATTTGGGTGTCTACATCTGTCATTGAAGCTGTTATTCCAGCTTTGAATGCCTGTTTAGACTGGCTGGAAATTTATCATCTTGGACCTGTAGGGTTGTGGCAGGTGCCCATCTCAGCATGGCCCTGCAATGAGAGGGAACAGGAGCCAAAAGGCTTCTGATTCCTCAACTGTTGGTCTGGGTATTAGGAGAAATTCCTAGAGAAAATGCCACACAGAACTGTGTCCACAGATTTGTTGCCTTGAACCTTTGAACCTTTGTCCAGTGGATCTAGAACCGTGTTCATGGGAAACCATATTCTGGCTGTTAAAATTACAGTGCCTGATAGGCAAGTCTTTAAATATCGGGTCTTGACTCTTTTAGTCAGTTCCTTCCTGTAAATGGCACCAATATAAATCTCAGCTGCACTTGTTGGAGTTTACTCAAAGTTTAATCCACTCTGAACAGTTTTTTTTCTCTAGAGAAGATGCATTTCAAGCCACTAAATCATCCTTTTGTATCTATTCACATGATAGTTGATCAGCCAAATTGAGATGGACAATTAAATACTTGTACAGTTGCAGTAAGTCAGAGCCTTTCTGTGCACAGATGCTGTGCACCACTTAGAAGTGTGTGTCTGAAAATAGCACAGGATGCATATCCCAGTCAGTGGGAATTTGGGGAGCAAATGTCACACACTGCAATGTTGTTCTTGGTGACTTTGCTGTAGCATGGATGTGAAGTTAACCTTTGTGTCATTTGAAGTATGTTAATTGAAGACCTTTGAGGAGTTCAGTGAAAGCAGAAGTGATTTGTGATACTACATTCTCTAGCTGGTTTTGGTTGTCTTTGGCTTTAGAAATGACCATGCAATAATAATATCTTTTCCTCTGCTTCCCCCTCCATCCCTAACTGCAGTTCTTGTCCAGTCACTTCGGGTTTAGTATTTGAGAGTGTTTGTTGGAGCAAATGTTGCGTGCTTGATATCCAGACAGTGAGCACTGACTGCAAACTTTGGTAGGGACTTCGTGTTCACCTTGGCCTGTAGAGCATTAGGTGTGGTCATGAAGTTAAAGCATCCCTAAACTGCAATCTGTCTTGTAGGTCCACAGAGTGTTTTCAAAGGGAGTGGCCTCTCAAGAAGGGACTATTCATCAAGGAGATCTTGTTCTGTCAATCAACGGCAAGTCTCTTGCAAGCTTGGTCCATGGAGATGTCCTGAATGTTCTCCATCAGGCAAGACTATACAGATATGCGGTCATTGTCATCTAGAAGGAGAAAGACAAAGCAAATAATTCCTCCAGACTTGAGATATCAGCTACTGGC
>NW_010531536.1:284-7919 GCF_000687285.1 Phaethon lepturus | reverse complement strand
CCCCTCCGCTCCCCGCGTGCAGGAGGGGTCGCCCGGGTGGGCGCGGGCGCGGGCAGCAGCACGGATCAGCTCCGGCAGGAGGGGGTTTCTTTCCACAGCCTTAATTCCTGCGACATCCTCCTGCTGCCTGTGGTGCCGCAGAGGTGCAGTACGGAAAGTGGCGAGGCTGCAGCCTGGCAGGCAATGTTTTGCTATATTTAGATCTTTGCTCCGAGGATAACATGGGGAAAAGGTGGGAGCTGGCTGGGCCGGGGCGGGACAGAGTCGGTTCCTCTGGGCCCCCCTTACTGCGCGGGCAGCGCTCCGCTGTCTGCGCTCCCAGGCCGTGTGCGCTAACCTGGATACGTGCCTGCGGGGATGCTTGCCCGTACAGTGATCTATTGCATTAGGCTAATTGGGGAACAAAGCTATTTGCTCTTACAGTAATTTTCAGTGTCAAATATTTTACTGTTAATTTGAGCACATGAGGCTTTCCTTAATGCTGTTTAGGGCTTTGAAGTTAAATTGCAGTTTCATCAGTTGCATGATAAATCACTTAGTGGAATTTCCCAGATGTTTTGGAATTAAGTTTATATTTCCTACAAGAATGTCAGGCTCATTGCTGTGATGGGAGCTGGAGGATCTCTCACAGTTGACTAGAAAGTTAAACTTCTTTCTTGGTAGCTCGAAATCTGTCTATCCTGCTTTCTGGACGTTTCGGAGGGGGGCTGAGCAAGGACCTGCCCGAGCTGCGTGCGGCGCCTGCAGAAGCACCAGGCAGTTCTCAGTAGCTGCTCCTGGAGATGGGCTGATGCTCCTGGATCAAATCGCAACTGATTTAAATTTCAAAGCAGCGCAGACTGCTAGTGGGGAGGTGGGACCTGCTTCCAGGATATTTTTTTTTCTGTGATGAGGGAGCTCTTCTTTGACCCCTCTGGTGTGAACGTGGCTGAAATCTCCCATTCCTGCGGAATGACATCATTGCCTAGGTGATTCACTTGTCTTCTGAAGAGTCATTGGGGTGATTTTGGAAACACGTTCAATCATTATAGTGTGAAACTGAGAGAGAAAAGTCTTGCTCCAAGTGAAAATTTCAATGTTGCCAACGAACTCGTAATGAAGAAATGAAAATAAATAAAATAAACACTACTGTGAGCTTTTTGGTGCTGTGGAAGCAAGGGGAGGCAGCTGGCGACAGTTTTCATTTAGTTTGAATGCCGATGAAGTGCACAGCAGGTACCCGCTCGCGCTGAGCGGTGCTATTGGCGGCTGCAAATCGGGGACATGCTGGGGCCCCGGGGCAGCCTTCAGCCCGCGGGCCCCTGGGGACACAGCGTGACGTGCAGGTGCCCTCCTCGCCCAGTGCCATGGGCAGTGCCGGGCAGCAGCATGGACGGGAGGGGGGACAAAGCGTCGGGCCCCAAAGAAATTGGTACACCATACTGCAGGCTGCCGTGTCCCTGGAGAGAGCGGGTCAGCTAAAACAACTGAGCCTGGTGGCTTTTAATTCAATAATCATATTGTTCTGATTTGTTTAAAAGTTGCCCCTTGGCAATGAATGCCTCAAAACATGATTGTACGTGGAGAAGATGTCAGGACTCAAACGGGGTTTTCAGGAGATCGATCCGGAGTGGCAGTACTAGGCACGTAGCTCAGATGTGCTTATGCGTTTTGATGGCTGCTTGATTTGCCCTTGACTTTCAGTCTGGAAGCATGGGTTGAAGGGGAAGCAGGCGTTGCTGTGGCAATCCTGTTTCAAGGCATCAGTCTTGCTTTTCCCGTTTGATGTATTTGACAGAGTGTCTCCTGCATAATCCAACAGGAGGGCAGGCAGCTGCGGCCGTGATGCAAGGAGCCAGCCAGGTAGGCACTAGAAATACCAGTCCTCAGCTGCTACTGAAGTGATATAATCACATGGCAAATTTGTTAGTGGACATACTGTGGTTGTAGAGGGACCCCTTTTAGGGTCATTAAACGTCTGTGCTAGACCCAGCACACAGGACGTGAATTACGGTGTTTCCGATGATGCTGGTGCTTCTCGGTGGCGGAGAACAGGCAGAGTAACAAACCTGCCTGTCCTGCCGGCCAAGCTCTTCGGCCATTCCTTCTACTGGATGAGCTGACCTGCCCCCACAACACCGGGTCATAGTGCACAACCTGGAGTCTTTAATTAATCTCTCATTTGTTAGCATGGTGCTTCTGATGATCTGAATTCAACTCCTTTGGTTGAATTAAGGTTAATCAGGCAATGTCAGTCGTGTTGCGGCCTTCTAATCCTCTTTTGTGCATATCATACAATTGTCAAGCATGACTACACAGTTAATAACTGTAAGGCAGTGGGCTAATGCTGGGATTCAAGGAGGAGGAAGTCCAGCCTAAGCTAAGGGCTTGCTTTCCATATGAATTTTCTTTTTTTTAGAAGGTACCCAGGTGCTCTCGGACTCATGTGGCAGCACACATCTGTCACGGTAGGCATAAGGATGTTATCTGCTTTTAGCTGCCTGCACAGGCTGTTTCCAGCAAAAGGCTGAACACTGGTCCCTTTGGGCTTGTCTACGTGACATTCAGACGTGCCGCGGGCTCTTGTAGACTCGCCATCCAGCACAGACTCCGCGCTGACTTTGCTCTTCCCAGGTTGTTAATGACTGGCTAAATCACACGGCTTTCCCTTCAATCCACCATCAAAATGTTTTAAGCAGGGGGCTTCTGAGCGAGGCCCAAGGGAAGCGAGCACTCATTCCTGGTGTGAGCAGTGCTCCCCTAAAGCCCCGGGGAGTCTCCCGGCTGCAAGGTGTGAACGCGCTGTCAGCTGAATGTCTTCGGGTGAGACCTGGCATGGCCCCACGTCAAGCAGCAAGGCTGAGGATCTCCCTGGTGCCGGAGCTGGCTGCGTGCTGAGCTTGCAGTCGCTGTGCTGGCCGAAGGGAGCCGTGAGCCCCACGATGTGCGCGGAGGAGAAATGCTGGGCAGTGTGTCGGAGCGGTTGTCCCGTGGAAAGGCTGCGGGCTCTGCCAAGGCTGGGGCAGCACTGCTAGGGACCTTCTTCCTACGCCAGGCGTGCTTTGTGCCACCAGATCCCCGTCCTTCTTGTGCCGAGGCTGAAAGATGCTGGGAGACAAATACTTTCACGTGAATCTGTTCCCTGTTTTTTCCGCATATGCCGGTGCAGGGGTGGGGGGAGGCAAGCGCTCTCCGAAGGCACAGAGCAGGAGGGCCCTGGGTGCGCCGGGGGAGCTGGCGCTGGCGGCAGCACGTACCGCGCAGCCGTGCCGGGATTCCTGCGGACTCTGCTTCACGTGTTGGGGTTTTTGCATCAGCTCCAGAATTCTCTCCAGTGCTTTCATAACAGTTCCAGTGAAGCCATCAATTTTTAAAGAGGCTGCAATTGCTCATTTCCAGAGCTCCCTGGATGCAGGCAGCAGCATTTTGCCAAGCGTAGCCCTGAATATAAAACTTTTGCTGGGCCTTCCTCCTTTCTTTTCCTAGAGATGGATTTGACTCTTACGTATATCCCGAAAGGAGGATACCAGAAAACGTAAGACCAATAACCATATCATAAATATGTATTTGCGCCAGAGTGGACAAATATATCTGCTGAATGATTTTTTAAAACAAAATAAATTAACAGGATAAATTATTCAATGATTAATATTTGACCAGTTGCAATGTATGCAGAGTTATCTTAATATGTTTGTAGGCCAAAACTGACTTAGTGATACTTAGTGATACACATAGTGTTTGTGCAATATTTTTCCAGCTGTTAAATATTAAGGACCTGTCGATCATGTGCACCAAGGTCCCATAAATCATTTTGGGTCTGCAAAGGGGCCTTGAAGCATAAGTAAATTACATTGCTGCTTAGTTTATGGCCCTCGTATGCAGTAAGACTGGTATAAAAAGGCTTAATGTGTAAATGAGAATCTGACTTCACTGGTTTTGGATTTGCGAAGCTTTCCAAATGACAAACTCCCTGCAGCAAGTGGGGGTTTGGCAGAGGCAGCACATGTCGCGGTAGAGCAGCTCTCTGCCCCATCCCACGGGCCGGCAGCGTCCCGGGGTCCTCCCTGCCAGCGCCTCCTCCCCGGTCCCACTGGCGACCCACTGCGACCCACGGGGTGACCCCAGCCCCAGCGGCTGTGCTGGGAGGATGGCGTAGCCCCAGGGCTGCTCTCGCAGTGGCGAGGTGCCTCAGGTCAGCTCATCCACTGGTCATCAGACCACGTCTTAAAAATGAGTAAAATCTGGAATGGTTTTTAGGCTTGGCACGTCATTAGCCTGTGCTCCTCACAGCCCATTCCACCCCTTGTTAAGGACCAAATATCCATTTTGTAGAACAACCTCAGCCAAGTCAAACATTACCCCACAACCATGCTTCGTTCCAAAGATGGAGTGCCTTCTTCTGGCTTGCAGTTTTTCAAAGCAGTGCCTGGAGACTGGTAACACAGCTCTGTCCTGAATCTCTGAGCTTGGCAGGACCTTTTCAGAAGGGCCTGATTAATACTGTAAGGCAAGAGACCAAAGAGGACTGACCTGAGCAGTGCTGGAGATGCGGTCATTCCCTGGGAACGCGCTCCCTGGCGTCCTGATGGGTGCGTGCTATTACGGACTGTGCCGCGAGAAAGACCCGTGCTCACACCACTTACCGGGGTTCCCGCGCAGAGGGCCAGTGGTTGGACAGGACTTGGCAGGACGTGGATGAGGTCTTGATGCTTTATCTGCCCCCTCTGCTGGTCCAAAGGGCTGGGTACCGGCGGAGGAGCAGAGCACGTCCTGGCCGTGCACGTCACTGCTTTTGGCTGCCTCCAGGCCAGGGCTGGTATGAGGAAATCTTTGCTGCCGGGCTCTGCCCTGGGGGACGCCGTGTGCCAGTCTGCCGCCTCTGTCCCTTCACGTTGCAGCTAAACTGTACGGGGTAAGGAAGCTCGGTCCCTTTGCACTGAAGCCCCTCCTTACTAAGGCTGAATAACTATAACAAAATTTGTGCACCTTTCCTGGATACAGGTAATGTTTGTTTTAATTTTATTTTCACTTAATATGTAAGAGAAATCCATTAAATTCAATGAAATATATAAGCTGGCAAAGTGAAAACTGTTTCAGCCAAGATGTCATTGTGATATCATAACTAGTGCAAATGGCTTTTGATTTGGTGATGGCAATGAGACAGACCTTTAGCTGTAAATTATTCATGTAAAGGACTAATACAGCAAACGTTAGAGCTATGCTAAAATACTACTTGGTTATTTGTTACGCTTGACTGCAAGAGAGACGAATGATTCCTTTGTCTTACGCAGTATTTGGTGATACACTGATCTTCAACTAATGCTTATCATAGCACAAATGCAAGTACCCATGAAATGAAATTCCACAGTATTAATTAAATATTTTGTGTTAGAGATTAATCTCCCATGTTGAATACGAGTTTGTTCTATTTTTTGAAGGCAATAGGCTGAACTTCAAGAGTGTGAAATGCAGTATTAACCCCCAGAGAGTGCATGAGCCCCTAACCTGTGCAGCCAGCTGCAAGCGTCCCACCCCCAGGGAGCCTGCGCCCGTCCGGGTGTAAATGGTGTGCTTCCTCCCGGCTGAAAGCTGCTGAGCTCCTCCCTGCTTTCTGCGAAGGGAGCGGCCATGCCCACTGCACCCGCACCTCGACGGGTCAAAGTCCAGGCTCCCCGCACAGGGCTGCTCCCGTTACCCCCATTCCGGGACCACCGCGTGCCTCTCCGGCTGCACTGGGACCCCAGCCTACACCTGCCCAGCGCAAGCGCTGCCCAAGGCTCTCGGCCGGGGCGAGCTGTGCGCGCGGCGCGGTGCGGGGGCATTATTCCACATCAGCTCAGGTCGAACAGCTCCCTTTGGAAATTACTCCCTGCGTTTGCAGTTTCTTCTCATGGCTGCAGAGCAAAGCTGTCGGGAACATCAGCTCCCTGCAGGAAGCAGGAGGTGCCTTTGGCCAGGCCCACACCTGCCCGGCAGCAGCTTTACGAGGGGACAAAGCCACCGGAGACACGTCAGGGTGGAGCAGGCTCCCACAGCGGTGACTTGGCCCCGAGCACCTCAGAAGGAATACGAGAATGGTGTAAGGAGTGGATTTTCTTACAGGGGGTTGCGTTCAAGCTGAAACATTTAGACTCTTTAAATTATAGTTTGGGCCTTTTTCTTCAATTTCACGTTCGTATTTCTTCTTGTCTGCACCACTTAAGCAAGCAGTGAATCCAGTTTGTAATCCTACTTTTGGCTGAGCAGCGGCCGGTGCGATGCACGGGGGAGCCAGACCCTGCACAGCCGCTGCTGTGGAGGGAGCCCACCGGCAAGAGACCCTTCGCGTGGCCGAGCCAGCACTGCCGTCACGCCAGCCCGCCGCCGATAGGTCCCGCGCCAGGTCTGCATCTCCTGGCTGGTCAATGAATAAAGACCATAAAACACTGAAACAAGCCTCTTGAACAGCAGGTCATGCATGCGTTCAGAATATAATTTATCTTTCCTGAACAATATGACTAGGTTGCAGCATTTGGTTTTCACCAGATAAAGCTGAAATAAAGCAATAGGCAAGACGGGAGCAGCCCGTCCCTGTGCTAGCGTCAGTGACTGATGCAAAAGAAAATTACTCCCAAAAACTACCTCCAAACGACTTTCTAATGTTTGGGAATTAAGTTACAAGCACTGAGGGAGACTTTTTTAAACCGTGGGCTGCTGAGGTCTGGTGCAAAGAGGAGAGAATAGACTGGGGGAAGGAGAGGGGAGCTGACTTCAGGGTCTGTGCCAGCACAAGGCTCCCTGCCACTGCTGGGATGCGGCCAGTCATCCCGACAGCGTGAGGTGGAGTGGGGCACTGGCCACCTTGGCAAGTGGGTCTGAGGCTGAGCTGGGTCCTGCAGCCCTTCATGTGCAGGATGAGGCCCTGCTCCTCCTCCTCCCACCACACCGAGTCTCTCCCTGCCAGAGAAAGACCCTCTTCCATCTTTGGGTCCGTCTGTCTGTCAGGACACCGGGGTGGATGGACCTTTGTGGTGGTGTGTGTTTTCTTCTGCTGCTGAGCTGCATCGTGGGTTAATAATCTTCTTACTTGGCCAAATTACTTTGTTTCTGTAGCTGATTTGAAGGCAAAAGGGCCCAAGAGGGTGCAGGAGGGAAGGGAGGAAGGAAATGTCTCAAGTAATTACTATGATTAGAGCAGCTGAACACTCTGCTTCGCTAAAACTGCGCTGTTTTCTCAGGAGACGTTTGCTATGTAGTTGCCCACACGGCTTCAGTGTGAAGCTTCCCGGGCAGGCGGAGGCCGGGAGTCTTCCCTTGCGGAGTTGGGCTGGTGCGTCTGCCTTCCAGCGTGGCCTGTTTTCCTATGCGATGGCCTCGCCGATGGTAGCGAGAAAGGCCTTTTCGAGGTCCTCTTATTCCTTGGGCATTATTTGATGCCACCTGTGAAACCGCATTTTGTAATCACTTCTAAATTTAATTTTATGTGGGAGAATGCCTTTGCAGGCGTGGGTCTGCTGGGCTGGAGCCGGAGAGGGCCGAACGTCGGGGCGAGGGCCCCACGCTGCCTGCACGCCCCGCGCCTTTGCCAGCACCTCCCCTCCCAGTTACGCTGCTTTTCTGTCTCGAAAGTGTGAAAGACGTCAGAGCAAAGCTGGCAGCGCCGGGGCCCCGGAGCCA
>NW_010531536.1:0-221 GCF_000687285.1 Phaethon lepturus | reverse complement strand
GCGCGTTCGTGCGTGGCGCCCGCCCTCTCCAGCAGCCATGTCCTTGGGGCCTGCGTGTGCAGCCAGGAGCTAAAATATAAACTCCTGTGCCAAAGCAGAATTGATGGGAGGTGTAAATGTGGCAAAAAAAAGAGCAACATTTGGTGAGGTCCCAGCTTGGTCCCAGGCCAGCACAGGGCCAGGAGGGGCTTGGGATGCTGTGTTTCTGGGAGCACGTCCCC
>NW_010531535.1:9593-10004 GCF_000687285.1 Phaethon lepturus | reverse complement strand
GTAAAAAATAAAAATAATTTTTCATTAAGCTGAAGCAAATGGCATTTTTGCTTGTCAAAAATACTTGACACAACTTTGACAGACTCAACCAGACATATAAATAAAAGATTTAAACACTTCTGCTTCAGAGCTTAAGAAAAACCCGCCGTCAGTCCCACACCAGTACCAGCTTCTCCTACGGGTCACACTCCCCAGGGGCTGCCAGCACTGTCCTGGTGCTTATGCTGGGACAGAGGACAGGTACCAGCCACATCAGCCTCTCTGTGCAAGCAACACGCCACCAGCCCACGTTATCCTGCTGCAGGCTGCCATCTCGGAGGCGGCATCAGGCTCCCGCCGGCTCAACGAGCAAACAGCCGGCTGCGGTGGCAGGGAGGCGAGAGGGGGTGATCCCCTCCCCCTCCTGGCCGC
>NW_010531535.1:8808-9544 GCF_000687285.1 Phaethon lepturus | reverse complement strand
GCTTTATCTCCTCAGCCACCCAGGCTGTGCATCAGCAGCCATCAGGCCTCTGTGCCCATCCGTCGTGTCAGCGATGTGGCCGCAGATGCCATGACAAGACGCAGAGCGGTGTCGAAGCCCATTTTAAAAATCTTCTATCCTATTCAAGCCAGAGAGGCTTATCTTCATGGATTTATACTGTTTGTCCCAATATTTAGCTACCGAGCTGACTAATCTGTGTGCAAGAAAAACCCCGGTGGCTCAGAGGCTGAGCAATCTACATCATTCATCATTTAGATTAGCTATTGTCTTAATCCTCTTTAAACTACTGTATAATACATAAGGGAATGGATGTCCTATGTGCTCAGGATATGCAGAAAAAACACAGGCTGAAGCTCAGAAACTTGGACAGAAGCTAGAATGACAGATCCTACCAAGCCACGGAAGAAGGAAACCTGTTGCACCCCCTGACAGCTGGTTTAACTTCTCGCTCTCTCCACCCCAGCAGCCTTTAATTATTTCCCAGCCAGCTTCCTAGAGCAATACGGAGCTCCCCAGCCCTCTCCCCTCCTCACAACCCCGAACTGGAGACCCCAAGCCATGCCAGCCCATGCCATGGGGTCTTGCCAAAGCTGCTGCCCCAAGGACGAGCACCTCTGCGCCCCAGGAGCTGGGACATCCCAAGCCAGCACCGGCCATGGCTGCGCTGCCTGCGGAAAGGCAACGGCTCTGCACGGTCCACGTCGCGCCTCGGGCC
>NW_010531535.1:6150-8740 GCF_000687285.1 Phaethon lepturus | reverse complement strand
CTCAGGTCAAGGATTAGAGCCCGCTTTGCCAGCCGGGACCATGCCGCGCACCGCTGCGGCGCCCGGCGGGAGGACGAGCAAAGAACAGGTTTCTTTATGGAAACAGCAAGGAGGGTGGGGGGAGAAGGAGGGAGTGCAACGAGGCGGTAGCAAATGAGGCTTTAGTTCTTTGCCTGCCAGAGCTGAGGGAGCTAATAAACAGACAGATGAGAGCTAAATTGTCTTCTGAACCTCTGTATCAGTATTCACATTACAGAGGCTGCTTCCAGCAATTCCAGCCTATTAATAATAAATGCTACATAATTACAGCAGACTTGCTTTTGTCCTCTCTTCCTGTTTTCTGTCAATGTCTGCTTAACCCTGTGCAGCCCACGGCCAGCCCTCCACTGGCACCAGCCCCTCCACGGGCGGCACAGCCCTGGCACCACTGACGGGTGCCTCTCCCAGCTCCCTCCCGGGCTGGACGTGGCGCGAGGGGAGGTGAAGGGGAGCTCCGGTGCTGACGCCAGCCCGCAGCGATCACCTTCTACCTGTCAAAGCGGTGATGATGTTGCTGCAGGGCATGAAAACAGAGTATTTGGGGCCTCGGAGGTAGCCCCAGGCCGGGATGAGCTGGGGACTGTGCAAATGCCATCTCCAAAGCACAGAGGAGCACCGAGTCACCGACAGCTTCTTAATAGCCCACAGGGTTTATGGTCTCTCCTGGTTTTCATCTCCTCTGTATTTGCAGCTGGAGCTGCCTTCCCTACAGAGATGCTTTTGGGGTGTCTCTGCCCCAGCGGGTCAGGAGCCCTCCCGCTGCAGCCACGGTCACAGGGCCCTTGGTGGTGACCGTGGAGGAGGCACGGGGCCAGGAGCAGGAACGCCGCACGCTGCCGGGAGCTGGCAGCGGGCTCTGGGGCAGCCCCAGAAGGAAGCAACTGTGGGAGGACACAGGAGATGACCCACAGGTCCCAGGTCTGGCACCCAGGTAAGGGAGAACAGTGTTTTTGTGTAAACAAGTTCCAGACCAAAGCACCCGCAGCCTGCACAGCACTGGAGCCACCTCCCCACGCTCCCCCACCATTTTCCGCAGCACCCGTGTACCTTGGACTCAGCACCTCTTCCCAAGTGTCCTTCTTCTAGGAAAGCTGTACCAAATCGCCGTGCTCTGTCTGATCATTTCATGAGCTGATTCAAATGAGAGTTAGAAGACCCTCTGGCACTTTTTCCCTGAATTTTAGATGCATTTCATCCACTCTAGCTGCAAACTGAACTCTGGAACCTGCTTTACTTCCCACAGGACTATCTCTGTAAGCATTTCTTCCACAGTTGCAGGCAAAGAGCATCAAAACTCTGAAGAAGGGTCCACGTTAACAGTGCAATAGCTGCTTATAGCAGAGCACACGTTTAATTTGCACCTTTCAGGCTAGCGCTCTCTTTTCCCAGCCTTGCAAGGAGGCTGCCATGCCCCCTAACATGGCTTCAATAATAGAAGAGAACAAATACCTCAAATGGGATTTCTGCGAGAAGAAACCAACATGCAAAACAAAGCATGCCTGCCTTCCAGTGCAAATTAACTCAGCTTCTGCCCTGATGATGCCCTGACTACAGACCTTTGCAGACAGGAGACTCACTGGACGACAAACGAATGCCAAACAACTCAGATGCAAATCTCTCCCTGCACAGAAAGCGCCTCAAATGCCTTTACTTGGCTCGAACAGCTGAGCACTGAAGAGCCTTGAAATGGAAAAAAAAACCAACTCAAACTCAGCTACTCCACTCACACAGGGACAAGAAGGCTGCAGCAATATAAGACTGGCTATCCCTCAGATATCGGTGTCCCACCCAAGCTGGGACATGCACAGCATCCCCCAGCACTGGCATCCTGCCACCGCTCTTGATGGTTCCCATAGCTGCACATAACCCACTTCGTGTTTTCCATGCTCTCTCCTCTGCAAGGTGAAGCACAGAAGCATTTTTCTCCCTGTACATGTCATAGTCACTTTTTTAGAGTTCTCAGAAAATGAAGCAGCAAACAGTTGTTCAGGAAAAAACGCTGAAGAAAAAGAACCATGGATCTTCTCTGTCCTACACTGACCAGTAGAGGTGCTGAAAGAAGCGAGAGGTACAGACCATGCAGGTGATGGGAGGAATGGAGAGGACAGGAGCCCTCTGGACCACTCACATGGAGTGGGCATGCCAGGGAAGCATGGAACGGAATGGGGAGTAGGAAAAAAGAGGTATCATCATCATCATATTATGCTCCTCCTTGCAGGACAGTATGAAGAAAGCTACTTTGAGAACAACATTGCTAGCAGACAACAACTAGCCATGGGGTATGAGGAAGGCCAAGTTTATCCCTGCTGGGTGGCCCTGGTCCAGTCGCACCCCTGTGTGCTGCCTCTCTCGGCAGGGCAGCCCCGATTTCTTCACTGCAGGAACCTTTGCTCCCTGTGCAAAAGGCACTCAGCAGGCTGCAGTCCGCACACGCTGCCGTGAGAGTAATAAGCTGCATGGAAAGGGATGGGAAGCCCACCAAGAGCCACAAGGAAGATGATGTATGTCAGCCGCAGAAGGAAGATCCCAAGCTGGACTGTGGCTCGGCACA
>NW_010531535.1:5860-6103 GCF_000687285.1 Phaethon lepturus | reverse complement strand
GGCGCCCCTGCCAGACACACGGACAGCCTCCAGCACTGCTGGGCTGGCTGGCACAGGAGGATTGCAGGCCTGGCAGGACAGCGAAGCACCCCGGCTGCTCTGCACGGCCCTCCTGACAGGGCATACCCGAGCCAAGCCCAAGCCCCCCCAGCATGGATCCCTGCTTATAGTGCTACGGAGTAAAGCCAGATTTGCCCCAGGATGGCCAGCCAGCACTCCCAGATGCAAAGGCAGAAAAGCTTT
>NW_010531535.1:0-5747 GCF_000687285.1 Phaethon lepturus | reverse complement strand
CCCCCCCCTGCCAGGGCTGTCCCTGCTTTCCAACCCCCGTGTCCAAAATCCCACCCCCCAAATCTCAGCGTGCTCCTCAGCGGTTGATGGCAGCACGTTGCAGGCTGCGTGAGCCTCTTGTGTCAGCCCCCTCGCAAGCCATTTCAAAAAATGAGAGCAAGTTATTAATTACAAATTAAGCTGCTAATTGATACTAAGCTCTGCTAGCTCTAGGGGAAACGGAGACAGAGCTGTGTCCCTCACATCATGGCTCACTGATCGCAACTGTGATACGGGGGGCCTGAGCTCCCCAGGAAAGCTGCTGGGGACACAGTCACACCGCTTCCAGCTCGAGCTGCACACGCCAGCCCAGGGATCTCTAATACTGGACTTCTTCCAGCCCTGACCTGCCTCCAGCCGCTGCGACAGCCAGAGGCGCAAGCACCCTCTCCCAGCTGACAGTCAGACTCAAGTGCAGATCCGAAGTCGGCGCCCACAAGCGCCAGCAACTGCCTCCACCAGGCTTTTTCTGTAACACAGCAATGGGGGGTAAGGGCCCAGGGCTCCTCGCAAATAAAGATCTCCTTGATTGGAGGGGATGAACAGTTTCCCTGTTGCCACATCCCAGCAGCACTTAAAGGTTTGTACAGCGACAAGTCCCCATTTTGCTTGGCCCTATGTGGACTCCTGCTTCTTGCAGAGAAGGAGATGAAGCAATGCAAGATCAGCCCACGCCAGACAGGTAAGATCAGGCCAGCCAAGATCCTAGAGCTGAAGAAACCCCTCCTGCCACAACTTTCTCAGCTCTGCCTTTTGGAAAGCTCAGAAACACACTGTGGAATTGCCTCTTCTCTTAATAAGAAGCAGGTAGCAAGTAATTAAATACTAATATCAACAAATAATGAATAATAATTCCTTAATAAGTGGCACTAAAGCTTGAAGTATAGCATCCCTTTGCCCCAACTCCGAAGCACATGGGAAGCTCCTCTCTTGCACAGGGAAGCACAGCACTTGCCCACGTTGGACAGACCTGCCTCATGCAGGGTCTGTGCTGGAGCAGGACTAGTTCTGCTGGGTTTGGCCATCAAGCAGCCAATGCAGAGGTCTCCATCCATCCACTCTTGCACCACTCTTCTCTTCGGGCAGCTCAATTAAACTTAACGAATTACATCCAGCACAAGTCACGAGCAAACACAGGAAGACTTGGCGACCATGGTGCTGTGCAAGCAGAAGGTAAATAAATAAAATTGACTCAAGCTGACAGAAAACTGCGCAGTGAAGCTTGTTGGAAGATGCCAATTCAGTGATAGAGATTCTATAGTGAAGCATCTGTTTGGGTGACTTTGGCTCAAAAGCGGGCAAAAAGAAAACATGACAAAAGCAAATTCCAACTTTTAAATAGAAAACTTCAGAGAAGTTTTATGCTATTTCAGCATTTACATTAAAAAAAAAAAGTTTAACCAAGAAGAAAGAAAATATTGCTAGTTACCAGAATGGATTTAGGATCAGAGCTGTAAAATAACATGGGCTGGCCCAGACCTCAACCTAACGCCATGCAGGTAGGGCAGGACCAATGAGCTCAGGTCACACAGGGACTGCTGCAGGTCAGGGCTGAGCATCTCAAAGGCTGGACCTCTCCCATCTCTTATTCCTGTTGCAGTGTTTGACCACACTCATGGGGACAAGATACTTTTCAGTGCCTGACAGGCAATCAGTTGCTCCAACAATAGTTTCCCTGTGTGCTTCCAAAAATGAGTCCATCTCCAGCCTCTCCTCATCCATTGAGGGGACTAAAACAGCAATAAGACCCTGCCCAACACCCTGCTTCACCTTCCTTTTCCCAGGCTGCACAGACTTGCTGCTCTCAGCATCTCCAACACCATTCTTCTCCTCCAAAAACCCTCTGAGTTTCCCTGCTGACAACCACCAATGAGTTTTGCCATCACATTGCTGCTGGAGATGGTGGTGGGGAAATATTGTAAACCAATACAGACTGCACAGCTTCCTAGAGGGCCAGGAACCCTTCCCAAATCTAGCCATAGCCATAACTGACCATTACAGTTTTCCCTTCAAAAAACGAAGAGCTCTGCTCCACGGCGATGCAAACAGTTACCGTTTCAACACAGTTTCTGCCCCCCTCTGCCGCCGTTCTTTCAATTCAAAGTCAATTTCGTCAAGGTTAATGGGGCAGAGAGGATGCCAGTCGGCTGGGTAATGATGTCAAAGCACCTGGCATTGCCTGGGCAACAGCTAGGCAGCGGGGTTGCAAATGAAGGCACAGGATTGCACGTGGTCTCTGGAAACAGGCTGATGCAATTGAGCACATCAGCATTAAAGAACATGGAAATAACGAGAGAGCACCTGGAGAAACAAGACACTGATGGGGGGGTGGGGGCTGCACCTAGCAGGAAGATACGGCTACGGGCACCACGTGCCGGGTGTCAAGAGAAGCACGCTCCATGGTGCTGACCTTCCTCCAAGTCTTGCACCCAGAGGTGCTTCCCACTGTTCAACACTCCATCTTTGCACACCCAAGACCAACCTACTGAAGTCTCTCCTCCAGCAGCTCCTGGCTCTTCTCCAGGCAAGCTGTGACAGGGAGAGCAAGAGGGGAGCTGCGTGCGTCAAGAGGCCTCAGCATGACCTGGTAAACACGCGGCCGAGGCAGCAAAGACAAAGGGGCAAGAGGTGCACAGGAGCAGAGGTGCTTGAGAGCATTTCAGTGCAAGCAGCAGTGACCTGCTTAGCAGGAAGGCTGCTCCAGCAGTGCAACCCAGATCCTCCAAAGCTTGCAGTCCCCACATCACCTGCAAGTAATATTTTGAAGCTCACAGGCAGAGCAACAAGAGCTGCTACGTGGGATGCTGTCTGCCAGAGCAGCATTTGGCACAATGTGCTTCCACAGACGATGACTACAGGGCAGCAGATAAGAGTGCTGCAAGCCTCAGACACAAGCAAGCCATTTCCAGCTTTGGCCCACCATCCAACTGCTGTGTCTTCTCCATAGTCCACAAGCTCCATCAGATCCCCCTCAGCACATTTACTACTTGGAAAGCCTTCACTCCTATACCGTAACATTTAGTGCTTTTCTATCCCCGGCCTTTAAGCCCAACGCCATGCCACCACTCCCTCTCTTTCCTGACCCCACTCACACTCCAGCAAAGCTGCCTTTGGTCCCTAAACAGAGGCCATCCAGTGGCATCAGTGGGGTGGTGCCCCACACCCACCGTGTCATGCTGCATTTCTGCTCACTCTCTTCAACTCCACAGCCCACCCCCAAAATACGCTCCAGGGCAGCAACAGCTCCACCAGCACCCACAGTGAGGTCCCACAGGGGTTCTCCTGGCCTGGGGAAAAGCTACGTTAGATGGGAAATTGACAGCATTTCTCACACCAGTGACTAGCAGAGCGCGCACAGTTGAGATGCAGCTGTGCAAATGAGACCCCAGCAACCACCTCCCAGCCCCAGTGAGCCCCCACGGGCATGAAGAACAGTATCAGGGACACAAAGCAGCCAACACCACAGGGGAGCAGTTGGGTCACGCATCCATTTACAAGGTCATCGCCCTGGGCCTCTTGAAAGCCCTTCACTTCTGCCCGAGGCAAGTCAAGGTAACTTGGACAGACCATGCCGCTGCTGCTCATGCTCCCACTGATGCTCTCTGCCATCCCCTGCCCTTGCGCTGCGAGCCCCTCAGAGCCGACAGCATCCTCCTCTACTCTCTGGAAACGGCCCAGCAAAGCAGCAGCCTGTGTCATAAATAACACTGGCAATAGGCAAGAGCAGAGCAGCCGTGGACTCTGCAGGGACTGGAGTACCCCAGCCAACCCATGCCCAGGCTTTGCGGGACACCGGGCTTGCCCCAAGCAAACACCTTCCAAGCATCCTCCCCGCCCACCACAGCGGGACCAGGCACACCTGGGCTCACAGCAGGGCCATCCCCAGTGCCAGGTCTCTCCTTCAGTCCCAGCATGGTGCTTTTAAATGTCAGCAGTAAATCCAGCTACACAGAGGGAGTTAAATGGAGGAGGAGGGAGGGAGGAAAAAAAAAAAAAGATAAAGACGAAAGAGAGAAGAGACAGCTCTGCTAATAGCGAGTCAGCCAGAAGTCTCCGAATCCATTTGAAATGCATAGGGCTTAATTTAACTTAATGGTTTTGTCAAACATTGGCACTCTTGTTAAAAGCACAGGAGAGCTGGTAATCCAAATCTTGCTAGTCGCAACAAGGCTGCTCTTGAAGTCCCCAGATAGATCCATCTGGCTTCACGCAGGCAGCACGCACAGCCCTGGCTACTGCAGTCACTCATTAGGGCAGCTCTGTATTTACTTAGCACTGGCAGCAGCCCTGGCTTTGCCCAGAACGCAAAAACAAACACAGCCACTGCATTTGTGAGCTTGCACATGTCTTAAGGCAGCTCCAGGCTTCTCCTAAAAACACAGCTCGGTCAGGGGAAGAGAGATTTGCAACTTTCCCTTGGGAAGACAAAATGAAATCCCTTACTGATGTGGACTTTGGAAAGAAGTTGGAAGAAAAAAAGAAAAGCAAACTCTTTGCTCACAGGCAGGCAGAGAAAACCAACAAGTTGAGCTGCAAAAGCTGGTCCCCCACCAGCCTTGCTCTCCCTCCCCTCTCCAGCAGCGCTAGGTCAAAGGACCCCAGCAGCCCCCACGAGGTGCGAGGGGGCTCAACCCCAGGGGGAACCAGACAGCACCAGCTCTGCTGCTGTCCAATGTTCTTCTAGGGGAAAAAATGGAAATATCAGCCTGCCATCTTAGTGTTCTTCCCTCTGCAGACGGGAGACTGAGCCCATTTCTACACACAGCAGGGACAAGGCAGAGGATGTTTAAGCCTCCTCGCCTGCTCTGATGCCCTATTCCGGCACCAGATGGGGAATTCACACACCTCGCATGCTACCTTGTGGTCTTGCCCTGCCTCTGAGGGCACCAGTGGATGACCTGCAGCACCAGACACTGCATGATTCAAGCCACCAAGACACAGGCACAGCAGGGACAGGGACCAGGGCACTCTCCCCTTTGCAGTGACAACCATCCAAAATCCTCAAGTTTGCATGTACTGTCTTTGGAAGCTAAAACATTGCTTTTAACCTTGTGACAGTCTGCAGGACATCAGTCGGCCACAGATTTGTCCTCTGCACCCACGTCCTCACATGGCCCAAGCAGACACCACAAACTGGTGAAACCAGAGATGCTGGGAGCCCAGCTCTGCACACCTCCCCGGCCCCACGTGCTCCCAGCAGCAGATCCCAGAAACCTCCCCTTCCCCAGAGCAGAGCCTCCATTCCCCAGCACATCCCTCAACACTTCCTCGGCTCAGTTCAGAGTACCTTTCCTGCCACATACCCCAGGCAGAAGGATTTCTTCAAAGGGCCAGCACTACAGGAAGCACTGCTGCCCCCCCCCAGCCTCTCAGGACAGCCCCAGAGCAAAAGGCTACAGAGGGAAACAAGCCCTAAACTCCAGGGCCATGGGTACATGCCCCCTCCACACAGTGCAGGTGGGGAAGGGGCTCCAGGAAAACTCGGGGGGGCAGCGGAGGCTTTTGAGCCTCTGCATCCCCTTAAATGTCCCCCTCCATCCCAGGACCTCGATTCCTGTTTGATTTAGGACGCAAATGGGAACGAGTTTAAAGGTCTCAGCCTGGCCCTTGACTCCTTGGTGGGAATCTTTCCACATCACAAAACCACCAGACAATTCAGCCTGATTGACAGCCTTTCAGGCAGAGAGGCCCGGGGCTGGAGGGAGGGG
>NW_010531534.1:368-577 GCF_000687285.1 Phaethon lepturus | reverse complement strand
AAGCCCGTTATGAAAGGTGGAGTGTTTCGTAAAGAGGTTTTTCGGGGGGCAGGCTGGGGGAGCATCCCTCGGTCTCCAAGGCAGCCAATAAAATGCTTGGCAAGTTGGGCAAGTTGGGTTAAATAAGGAAAAAAAAAACCCCAAACAAACATGAAGTGCTTGATAACCTCAGCATGCGTGTGTTGGAGTCAGCGTCAAGGCCAGGTTAA
>NW_010531534.1:0-334 GCF_000687285.1 Phaethon lepturus | reverse complement strand
AGTGAACTGCCTCCAGCCTGGCTCGGCTCTCGGCTCTGCAGGGAGCAGGGTCATGGGGAGATGCTCCTACATGCAGCATGGCCACGGCCCCTTCCTCTCTGCCACCTGGAGGAGCGAGTTAAGGGTTAACTCCTTGCTCTGCTTCCACAGCTTCATGCCCTGGTAGCGGCACTCACGTCCAAAGGCGTTCCTCACCTCGTTTTTCAGTGTCTTCCCCTTGGCAGCCCTGCCCGGAGACAGAGAAGGTGGGAATGTTGACGGTGCAGCTCGCCCTGCGAGGAGAGCGCGTTGGCCGCTCCCGGCTCCGGCTCCCGCGAGCAGGCAGCGGCACAAA
>NW_010531533.1:0-37978 GCF_000687285.1 Phaethon lepturus | reverse complement strand
CGGCGGTGACTCGGCGTTTCGGAAACGAACCGACCTAACGAGGGCTCTGGATCCGAGACGGCATTTCCTGCTCAGCCGCTTCTCTCCGCGCGTTTTCTCCCCAGTGCCAGGTAGCCCCTGACCCGAGCAGGTCACACCCAGTCTCCTGTGGTTCCTCAGCAGGACCGACCGGGGAACGGAACGGAGGCGTCACGGGCTGGGCTTGCCAGTGGGCACCCGCGGTGGAGATCTCCTCGCTTCGTGGTGTCCAGTAAGTGTGCACGCAGCGATGGGCTTGTCAGGGCCCCCTCCTACCCTGGGCGGTCTCCGGAGAACCGTGCAGTGGGTTTGAGTGCACAAGCCCCTGAGCCTCTTTCCCCAAAGTCCCTTTATTTTTTTTTTCGGAGGCGTCACGGGCTGGGCTTGCCAGTGGGCACCCGCGGTGGAGATCTCCTCGCTTCGTGGTGTCCAGTAAGTGTGCACGCAGCGATGGGCTTGTCAGGGCCCCCTCCTACCCTGGGCGGTCTCCGGAGAACCGTGCAGTGGGTTTGAGTGCACAAGCCCCTGAGCCTCTTTCCCCAAAGTCCCTTTATTTTTTTTTTTTTCCCAAATCTCAGCTTGTAACTTGTACCTCTGAAACGTCCTGCTTCGCGTTTTGCCTTGTGATGCCAGTGCTCTGTGGACAAGAATGTTTTTCCATTGTTTTCTTTAAAAACATAGTGTAAGTATTCTGGAAATGGGCAAATAGTTGGTTACGATGCTTTGGGGTAAATCTCATGAAAATGAGCAAGCGCAAACCCAGCGTAACTACTGCCTCTCTGTATCCCTGTTCTGGAAACTGCATATAATTGTTCTTAGTGTAAAGTTCCTTAAAATCTTTATGCAGTCACCAAAGATTGCATTTCTGTACTTAAATACTTGCCTATTTGCATGCACAAATAAAATTAAACCAAGAAATATTTTTTTTCTCTTTGGTAATGTGGAAGTTAGCTGTGTGTATTACAGTGCACTGTGTGAGCACAAACACAACTTGATTAGAAATTAGTAACAACCGTGGTATATTCTGTGGTAGAGAAAAGACCTGAAGCTTTTTGCTTTCCCAGGTGGCAAACAGGGAAAGTAAAAGCTAGCATTACATGTCCTTTACTGGCTTGTTCTCTTTACTTTCACTTGTATAATGCATTCCGTGTCGTTCTGCCTTGTGTTTTGAGACTAAGCTCAGGAATGAGGAGCCCCAGTTGCTCACATAAGCATAGCATGCTCACATAACAAGGGTTTATAATTTATACTCTGTTCCTAATACCTGCTGTGATTCTTCAGAGGAACGTTCATTTTCGCCAAAAATCTGACTTGTAGAGGTGGTGGAAGGACACGAACAAGTAAAAGGATTTGCTAGGAATTTGTCTCAGATACTAAAAAACTCTTGTTAGAAGTGAAGCAGAATGTTTTCAATGTCTACTTTTTTTTTCCGTCCAGCTTGTATAGAAATCAAGTCCCTCAGAGCAATTTCCAGAGTCTGCTGACCAAGCAAGTCTTGTTAAAATCTTGAGCAACATGAATTGCAACCTATTTAGTGCATCACATAGTTGTCTGTGGCAGATGTTTATTATAGATGTGCAGTTTCTCCCTCAATGATTAAGCCTCATGTATGTAGTCATGCTTTCAAATGTAACTGTTTGACAGTGAGCGTAATAAAACCCCGTTCTTTTGCATTGGACCAGATCTCCTGTAACCTATTCTCCAGAACTTCCGTAAGCCTAAGGATGAGATGATGCAGCTTTGTCCTTTCATGCTGTCCTTTGCTCTTTTTCATACGCCTTTGCAAACTTTTAGGGACAGGTATCTTTTTCCATTTAATGTAGTTAGTAACTTGTCATTCTGCTGCCATCAATAAGGCAAGCTATAAAGTAGGACTCTGCTGTTTAGAAATGTCATGAAGTCCAAAGGCTGTGGTTAAATCCGACAGATTCTGTTTCTGGCATTTTTTTTTTTTTTTTTGGTTGGTTGGTTTTTTTTGCCTAACTTTGACCTCTTTTACTTCCAGCAGCTATAAATTCAAGATAATATGTATGGAAAACTTTGGTGAAAACTGAAGTTGTACAGTTAGCCAGAAACACTGCATGCTTCTCAGTTACGTATCCTTCCTGATCCCAGAAGAGGCACAAAGTGTGTTTGTGGTGCACAGCGCTTAGTTACACTGAAGTGCCTGGCTTAGCTCGGACACTAGAAGCACTAAAGTGTTTTTTGTGGGGTAAGGTGAAAGTCTGGCTTTTTTACCAGCGTTGTAACTTCCTCTTTGCACTGCTCTTTTTTTTTTTTTTTGATAGTTTGATGTTGTGAATGACTTGATGAAGTCAAAGTTACCTTGCTTCAGATATTTTACTTACAAAGACTGCTGTTAGCACATTAAAAAAAATGTTTAGAGACATGAATCTGAGTTTCTCGGTCACCTTGTGCTTGATCATTGTTTAATTTCCCTTTCCATAGGAAGAAATTGCTGTTGGAAGTAGAAATTATTTCTTTCTGTTGCTTCATTCACTTAATAGAAACACTAGTTGACTTTCTTCAAGGAAATGAAATGCTTGGATTTTAACTTGCACGTAGGCAATCCAACCATTAAGCCTAAAATTGTACCTGGAAAAAAAACATACAAGGATTTATGTCTATTGCCAAATACCGTTTTGGTTTTAATTATCCTTTGTCCGCCTCCTGTTCTGTCACGGAGCGTTGCTCCTCCACGCGTAGCCTACGGTGTTGGGCTCTGCGCTATTGCAGAGCCAAATTACTTCTAGGGCTCTGCTGCTTCATTGATGGTGTTAATATACAAACGTGGAAGCACGGCTGCCTTGTGTACTGCAAAACACAGAAAGAGCATAGAAAAGGGGAGTTTCTAAAGGTATTAAGCAGTAAATAGTATAGTAGAGAATACAAAAAGCTTTTGGAATGTTTGTTCAAAGCAAAGGCTCTTTGTAAGATGAAGCTGCTTTAGGTGATATTCCAAAACAGCAGTAGTTGAATTGAAGCCTTCTGGTTTCTTGTGTTCTCAATACATAGCTGTTAGATAAGGGGGCAGGGAGAGCTGCCGTTTGTTTGCATCGTCAAATCCTAAAATTCTTTACTAATTGATGGAGGTGTTTTATAGCTGGAGCAATGCATTGCTTAAGAATAAAACCATTATTCTTCTCTAAAATGAAGTCTGATCCATGACTTAGCATCTCATTTAAAAGAATATGTCCATGACAACTCTGAATTACAAGTTAGTTATTACCAGTCATTTGCCGTGCAGTCAGTGGTAATAATTGAGATCTTCAATGTCAGCTCATAAAATATAAGTTGTCACCTGGAAAGCTTTTTAGATATTACAGAAGTTTGACGTCTGTTGATTGTTTCAGCTTCATCCTGCCAGAACCATAATTGTTCCTCGGACAGCGAGGTTCTCTTTTGAACTAATGCATATATATATACACACATACACAGGTGTATATATGCATTACTACATATAAAAATTAAAAACTGGAGGGAGAAAGCTGAGCTATGTAGTGACTGATGGCAAGAGTGAGGAAACTGGGTATTCCAAGTTCAAGCCATTGCTGTAGTCTACACGGAATGCTACACAGCCTAGTGCAGGTCTTTTGACTTCTGCATCCATTTTCATGTCAACTTGGTAAAATATTAACACATAGAAGGAGAACTAGGATTAAACTGGCAATATTTGTACACGTCCTATGTGCATTTAGTCATAATTTATTGGTGTAACAAATACTTTTCAGGCTGCTTAGTCATGAATTTGGCTTCATTTAATGTCATCAGAAGGAGGAAATTGTGACAAAAGTACTTCTTTTAAGTTTCAGCCGAAGTATTTCTACCAGGAAGCACTCATAAAGGAGGCAGAGCATGAGAAATTAAATAGAATATAACAAGGTAGAATACTGTCTCAGATGTAAGCATGTATTAGCTTTTAAATTTAACTCGTTGTCCTGGGCATTTTGTAGCGAGAGAGGAGGAAGGATGTGTGTATACTTCCATTTGCTATGTATTAACCCTAGACTTTCTTCTGAGAACAAGATCTCTTTAAAGCACCAGGAGCCCTGGAAATCCAGGCAACCTGGTCTTCAGAAATCTCAGTGAGGCTCTACAGAAAACTGAGATTGTGAATTTCTCAATTCAGTGTCAATAATACAACGTGACTGATGCGAAGAGACAGTATTGCTTACAAACAGCTCGTTTTCTACCTTTACATTTGGACACCTCTCACTTCTTGGAGAACAGCCTGGTTTTAAAAATGGTGTTACTGTTAGCAACTTGAAACAAAGCAAATGAAAACCTTTGTTTGTCATCGTCCCCACCAACAGAGAGCTGATAACGATGCATATATGATACAGACCCAGTAGCGTTTCTTAATTAAAAGTCGGAGAACAAAAAGAAGAGACAGTTTTATCCAACAGATAAAATCTGTGATGGATGTTCTGGATTTGGTCCTAGTACTCTGGGGCCGTGAGGGGTTAAAAAGAAAAATCTTTTTCTCTTATGCTATGCTTTCTGCATGTTTGTATTACATTCTTTTCCAGGAAAGGCTATTTCTCTACTGTCTGTGTACAACGCTGTGGGCCCTGATCAGTTGGTCCTAGGAGAGCAGTCTAAAAAAACTCAACAGCCCAAGAAAAAACACCCCGTCTTCATGGGGCAGTGGAATGATTGAAGCTTGGCTGCTTTTGATTTGTTATTTAAATCCATGCACAAATAGCAGATGATGTGTCTTATTTCAAAGGAAAGATTGTGTCTCTATGAAGCATAGGTTTTGAACATAAACAGGACATTCTGTTGACATCCTGGGATTCTAGCATGCGTTACAAGTGGTCCTGAATTACTGCAGAGCATCGTCTTCCACTTCCGTAAACATCATTCATCATACTTGAAGTCACTTTACAAAACTGTCTTGTTAATTAGGCCACTAAGGCAAAACAGCTCTAATAATTTCCATTTCTCTTTCCATATGCTACCTTTTAAGTAGGAAAACATGAGGCCATGTAAAATATGTTGGAAGTGATTATATGTGAAATGAACAGCAGAAGGACAAGGAAACAAACTGAGAAAATGGAGGAAATACTTTGTCCATAGCAAACTATAATAATAGATGTTTAAAGAAAAGTATAGTGTTATTTTTACATATATAAGTAGTTAGTTTTTTTTAATGCATTGGTGGGCATTCGGTAGCAGTGCTGATGGCTAGTGTGACCAGTTTAATAGTACCAGTTCAGCGTATTACATGCGTGGCTGCTGTTAGTTGGACATACGACTGACAGAAAAGACTTCACCGCTGTATCCTAATTTCTTGTAATAATGGATGTTATTGTTCTGTTGCTTGAGTCTCTTAAACCAAAGAACTGGCGAGACAGCCCGGGGCTCAGCGGACTTTCTCAGACTGGCGTACAGCCGTACCCCAACTCTCGTCCCAGGCAACATCTTGCCAACCTCTGGTTACTTCGGATAGCAGCTCGCAGCCAAAGTATTGCCTCACTTCATATTGCCGTTCAAAATACGGTAGTAGTGGAGTTGTCAGGGCAGCTCAAGTTGATCATGTACCTGAAATGCTTTTAAATTCACTTCTATCCAAACCTTACTAGAGGACAGATTGACTCCGTGATAGGCTGTTGTGTCTCCTTTTAGGTAGTTGTATGTGTCCGGTTGTGCTCACAAAACACACTGTACTTTTTGAAATGTTATCTGTGCTTCAGCCTTCTGGGAATATTTATTGCTCCCTGGCTGTGGAGTTACAATTGTGTCTTTGTTTGCTCCGCATGGACTGAGCATTCCTTATGGAAGTAATCAGCAAGAACCATATTTCGATGTGATGACACGAAAGCATGTGCTTTTTTGGGTAGCTTTGTAGCGTTGTTAAAAATATCTGATACCTCTGAGCACGCAGGTGAGCCTGAGAAAGGACCTACCAAATGAAGTTTGCTTAAAATACACGCGTCTGCCGATTCATAGTTCTCATGTGTCGGGTGACAGTTCTGTATTTCTGTAACGTGCGGATATTTACGTACAAATAATTGTGTGTCTGTTTCTGGTAACGCGGATCTTGTAAGAACAGGCGAGAAGCGAGGTCGGTAGTAACGCTGCAGATAGAGCTACAGAATCGTGAAGGTTGGAGAAGACGTTTAAGGTCATCAGGTCCAACCATATTTTGGTTGTCTTATTTCTGTTCTGTTTTTCCTTTGTCTCCCGGCCCCGGGACCACGTCATGCTGCAGCGCGTCCAGCGTGCACCCGCGTCCGGGCGCAGGAGGCGAGCGGGACGCAGGTTTTGCTTCTGATCCCGCAGCCACCCACGGTCTCCAGTTGCGCTTGCAGCCCCGAGGCTTCCTCGCTTCATCCGTGCGTGGGACGGAAGGATGAGGCGTTAGCGCTTCGCCGCACGCTCAGGGTAATGCTCCACGCCTTTCGGGGCTCCGCGTGCTGATGAGGTTTAAATAGCTGTAGGAGAGCTGCTCAGGCTCTCCGCACGCGCCGGTGAAAAAGGTTCCTACAGCGTTGCGTGCAGGTGTCCAAATTCCTTATGGCTACGACGGTTCCTTCGTGCCTCGACGAACGTTCCTGTCCGTTAGCCGTGCTTATCGTTGGAGTCTGCCAATTCTTGGTTTGTCTAGACACCGCGTAGTTCTCGAGCAAAACATTTCTTGCCTATCGGAACACGAAGGTTCATGCCACCGTTTACATGAATTAGCTGGTCATTTGAGGATTTTAGGGGATGCGTTAGGAAAGGCTTTAAAAGCAACTTCTCAGATGTCTTTCATGTTGTTTACATAGTTAAACTTTTTTTCTTTTTTGACCTAGAAATTATAGTTAAATTCTCCCACAAGTTGGTGGCTGACAGAAATTTGCAATGTGTTCCTGGCTCTTCGCACAAAATGCAGCTCAAGGAAAAATAGCTATTTCATCTCTTGGAAGTTTCCCTAATTCAGAGGTCTGTGCGGTCTTGTCGTCTTGTTGGATTAAGCTTAAGCATTTAGTTTTGTGCACCAGTGAGGTAAACCTGTCTCTATGATGAAATATCCTTTTATTCTTACACGGTTTGTAGCATGTCTCAAAGTGAAACCAGAAACTTTCAGACCTATAACAGGGAACAGTTCTGAAATGTCACCAGGGAGCAAGCAAATTAATTTTATTCAACATTGTTAATACTTAATGTAATTTAGTTTTCCAAGATAAATCCCCAGGGTAAAAGAACAAGTTACGCACATGTTTAACTTCAGCTGTTAAGTTAATCATCGAAATTCACTGTTGCTTCCACTGCAGCGAAACATTAAGCAGTTGACTGGTCATTTTCCTGGTCACTAACCTCTCTGTCCTTGGAAAAAATAATGCAAATTTTCAAAAGATTAAAAAAAAAAAAAATCTGGCCATCACTTCTTTTGCCCTCTTTTCCGCTTTGTTATTCAGCAGTTTATGCATGGGACAAAAGGAGTCCTTTGCATTAGTCATTATTTCTACAAATTAATTACATTTGGGTTCAGTCATTTGTTTCTGGGCTTGTTTTTTATGAGCAAAAATAATAATGGAAATCCTTCAGAGGAGCAGAAATTAGACTTTTCTGAAGGAGATGTGGAAAAAGCTTGACTTGCTTCCTAGGGCTAATTTTGGTATCACTTGGTTTTGCTAGCTTAGGATAATCTGTGAGGTGTAAATGTGGAAAAACGTGAGCATCACCTGTGCCACCGTGGCTTACACACCACCCTCTATCGCTACAGCATTCCAGGAGCTGGCGTCTCTCCCTTCCTCACTTGCTTCTCCCTATAGTTTCATCTCGCACACCAGTGAATCACAGCTTGCTGCATGCAATTAAATGATCTTGATTATAACACAAATCAAATAATAAATGTCTGAACGTTTTCCCTTATTGAAAATTCATAGGAATAAATACCTAAAGTTCTCCTTCCTGTTCAGCTTTGCTCAGATTTTTGACACCTACTAGAGTTACATGTGGCCGAGTGCATCATCTCTTAAATCCCTGTTCTGATTTCCATCTGTGTGAAATGACTTAAGAACAGATGTCTTAATTGTTTTTTGCCAACAGCAATGAGAAGACTTGAGTAGAATATGACAATGGAGGCAAAATCCATAGTCGTGAGTGTGGAGGGGATGACATGCAACTCCTGTGTTCAAACCATTGAACAGCATGTCGGGAAGATGAATGGTATCCTTAACGTTAAAGTAAGTGACACTATTGCTATTTCTTACAAAGCTTTGCTCTTACGTGAGAAACCATGATAAAGTATGCATCAAGGGAGGAAGACGCGTGGAAAGAGTATATTCCGTACTTTCTGTATTTCATGGGAAGCTGATGTTAGAAGTGCCGTAGTGTATTTCTGGTAAAAGAGAAAAACAAGTGCTTACTTTACTGCAGTGGGAGCTATGTCATTACCTGTCACTCTTAAGTAATTTGCTGCTTAGTTAATTCAGTAATGAGGAAAAAAGTCAAAAAAATGCAAGAACGGGAAATTTTTTAATAAGGTACAGCAAAAACCCTAGAACTTACACTGGTAAAAAAAGCAAGCTGTCCTTGTCCCTTATACTGAATATATGTCAGTAATTGCTCACAATTTTCCAGGACTTTTCTTCTGAAACTGATGGTACACAGAGGTCACTTGCACAGGTTCAAAAGCATTTGTGGGCCTGAGATGTCCAGTTAATCACGTGGTAGTTGGCCCACCATGAAAAATAATGCTGTTTTGTTGTGGTTCATGAAATAAGACCAGCAGGTAATCCAGGGGACAAAGGAAAGTCTTGGTAGCTCTTTAAAGCATTAGAAGTTTCTTCTCCTTTGTACTGCCCATGAGAAAATGAGAGGAAGAGCAGCAGAACTATGGCCTTAAATTGTTGACAGAGCTACTTGGTTTGCCCTGAATCCAAACTTCCTTGATCTGCCTTGATTTTAACTTTTTTTTTTCTTAGAGGAGATAGCAATACTTTGTTAGTATTTTTTCTGTCATGGGCAAAATATTGGACTGTATAGTATTCCAGGATGAGCTGATTTTTCCTACACAGTACATCATTTTACAGTAGTTTTAATAATGAAAACAATGTAAAAGCTGGGAGATTCCTATTAGTTTTATGACCTAATTTGTCCTAGAAAGAACAGTCCCTACAGTAGCAGCAACAGCAAATTGCAAAGTTCAATTACTCAGTATCTGTAAGGTTCTGTAATCATGCTGTAACGTTCTGTAGTGGTGGATTTTACTGTAAAGAAGATGATATCTTCCTGATTTCACCAAAAGATAATTTTTATTTTAGTGGGTATGTCTTAGATGAACACTTTCCTTCCCAGAATAGGGTACGCTGCCTTAATTTGGCAGGCATGGGCTCCTTACCTCTAGCTGATTTTGAAGGGCTCATTGTGGTGCACCATTCTGTACAAAGGGAATTGATGCACTAGTTGGTACAGTTTCTTTTTGCCTGAAGTAGGAGTTCACGTATGCACGCTTAAATTTTGCTGAAAAAATATTTTTTTCAGCAGCAATATTTACAAGACACATAATTTTTCATCTTCCTTCAACTTTAATGGAGCCTTAACGTAATACGAGGCTATGCTCTGACACCAGAATCTGGGATCGCTGAACAGACCGTTTTAGAAATAGGGATACCGCTGTTAATATCTGCGACATGGTATGGTAAGATGAATCACTAGGTATCCATAAGCATGAAGTAAAATCAAGGATAAAAGCAGCCTGTAAAATAATATCCCCAAATAACTGACTTCAGAATTCTCCTTTTCTCCCTTATTCTTGCAAAACATTTAATCTTGTCAACCGTGCTTTTTTTTATTGTTTCAGCTAATTTCTGAGAATATACAGATGACTTGAGATAGGAGGAAGACAAATTCATGCTTTAACTTGACTGAAGACAATGTGCATCCCGTAGTGTCTTTTACATACGGAATGAAGCAGGTTTTTGTAAAGGACAGTATTAGGAGTGTTGTATTTAGGTTTTAAGGTAAATACCTCAAAACTGAATACTATTCCTAGAACTACTCTTCGTGAGAAAATTTATTACAAAAACTTAGTCTGAGTAGAATAGAACTATAAGAAACTTTTAAGAGGCCCTATTTAGCAATTATCCTCATTACAGCGTCAGAACTTCAGTTTAGCTAGATCATTTGGTTCAGAAAGGTCTCAGAATAGTAAGACAAGGTTTTGTTTAGTGATTATGGATTAGGTCAGCAAAGGAGGTGAATGTTAGATAGCTAATACAGACAAACAGAGCTGCATTTAGGTTATTTTGCCTCCAACTGCAATGAAACCAATAAACGTCCATGTTGCCAATTCTGCTAAGGCCATAATTGGGACAAAAATGAAGAAAGGCGGTTCTTAAAATTATTTAACTGGTCTAATTTAATCATGACTCTGGTCTTTAGGTTGTACCTTTGCCCAGAGGAAAGATAGAATTGAACGATAATGTGTTGGGCCTCTGGCAGGCATCGGCTTTCCCTTTTGGAAACAGCAATAATTGCGTTTGATATATCATCAGTTGGGAGCAAATTAAATTGAGGATATTTGTACCATCTGATGTGAAAGGTTAGTACTGAATCAGGACGTCTCTGGATCACCAAAATGTACAGAGAGAGGAAAAACAGCTTCTTTTAATGTTTGTCATCTGTCAAATTTCAAAACTGAATTTTGTTCTGTAAAGTCTGATGCACCTTATTGCTCACAGCCAGCTAACAGCCTGTGCCGAAGATGCCTAGAAATACTGGGCTCCTTTCACTGCTACTTAAATCTGTGGGTTTTTTCAAAGAGTGTTTTCTTCCATCCCTGTAGCCTAAGGGTAATTACAACTAACTGCAGAAATACACATGTGATTAGAATTTTTTCTCTGTGGGCTGTTTTGCTTTTGGGATTGAATTGGGTTAGTCATCGTAATTCAAGAGAGTTTGGCTGTGGAAGTTTCGTTAAATGCATTGATGCTGTCTGGGCGTCGTAAGTAAAAGTGGCCAGACTGACTTGTAAAGGATTCTGAAACCAGGCGGGGGGGGGGAATCCGTTCTTTCTAGTGGTGGTGTTGCACGGATGAGCAGAAGTTACTTTATGGTGGCTATTGGGATGGTTTTACTCTTCCAGGTGAGTAGCGATGGGTAAAATTATACTGGACAAGTATATATGCAAGTAAAAACTGTTTCTAGTCTCCTGCAGGGTGTTAGTTCTCATCTGTTAGTATTGCAGTTTGCTAAAGCGTTTTGGTTTTTTTCCCCTTGCAAGGTATCTCTAGAGGATAAGAATGCAGTCGTCATTTATGACTCAAAACTGCAGACTCCAGCAACACTGCAGGAAGCGATATATGACATGGGGTTTGATGCGACATTAGCTGATTCAAACCCACAACCTGTTTTACCTGACACTATTTTCCTTGCTATTCCTACTCAGTCAGCTCTAACGTCTAAACAGATCTGTAGTACGCTACTAAAGAACAAAGGTATCGTGGACGTTAAAATGTCCTCCGATCACAAAACCGCAGTGGTGACTTTCATTTCTTCCATTATAAATGGCAAGCAGATTATCCAAATGATCCCAGGAGTAAATTTAAATACCTCTGCACCAGAGGTAACGCCTGGAACTTGTGAAGATTCCAGCTGGTCTCAAGCAAGTAGCGTTGTGCTGCGCCTGAAAGTAGAGGGGATGACTTGTCATTCCTGCACCAGCACCATTGAGGGGAAGATTGGCAAACTGCAAGGAATTCAGCGGATTAAAGGTAAAACCTTGGTGTATTTTTATTGCCTGTTATAGAAATATCTAATACCAGATGTCTTTTTTCATATTGTAATTATTATTCATTTACGTTTTCTGTTCAATTGAAAATTAATATTGGCACATATTAATTTAGATACAATATGTGATTGTATCTAAAAGGTAAGACAAAATTACCTGTATAAATAGCTTTGGCATAAATGTATTGCCACAGACCCCTGATAAAAGGATAAATTTCATAATGCTATTTGTGAAAGTTCTGGGGAGAGAGCAAAAAATCGAGGAAAAGAGGAACTGAAAATTGTTGTGGTACTAGACAAAAAATGGTTGAAGAACTAAATTGTTTGATATTTACCAAACCAATTAAATCTCTTTTCTATTGCAGTTACATTTCTGAGCATTTAAAGCATTTTTTGAAGCTTTGACAAGATCTGTTGCTCTTAGGGCAACGTGCTTATTATGCTTAGGGCAGTAACCCACGCTTATTTTTATTGCTTAATTTTCAGTGTCCCTGGACAATCAGGAAGCTGTTGTTGTCTACCAGCCTCATCTAATTACAGCAGAAGAAATAAAACATCAGGTTGAAGCTGCGGGTTTCACAGCATCTTTCAAAAAGCAGCCTAGACCCCTCAAGCTCAGTGTCGTGGACCTGGAGAGGCTGAGGAATACTCAGACCAAAGGCTCCGAGACAGTCCGGAAAGAAAACTTGAATGCAAACGATACAAAGACAGTTGTCTTCAGAATTGATGGCATGCACTGCGGTTCATGTGTCCTCAATATTCAGAGTACCATATCAGCACTCCCATCAGTATCAAGTATAGTTGTTTCATTAGAGAAGAAATCTGCTATTATAAACTATAACCCAAACTTAATTAGCATGGATGTACTGAGAAAAGCCATAGAGGCAGTGTCTCCAGAGACATTTAAAGTCAGCCTTCCTGACGAATGTGAAAATGTAGCACTTTTCCCCACGCTGGCGTCTCCGCTGAAGTCTTTTCACCCAGCTCTGAAGGATGCTAGCCAGCCGCTTACTCAAGTTGTTGTGATAAATATCGAGGGAATGACTTGCAACTCTTGTGTGCAGTCCATTGAGGGAGTCGTATCCCAAAAGGCAGGTGTAAAATCCATTCATGTCTCTCTCGTAAATGGTAATGGGACTATCGAATACGACCCTCTGCAAACATGCCCAGAAGACTTGCGATCCTCAATAGAGGATATGGGATTTGATGCATCTTTTTCAGGTAATGACATATTAAACTTTTAAGTTTAAAAGGATTATGCAGTTCTGTTTAGGATTTGGTACCACCCAAGATGAAATTTAGCAGTTGATGTATGCTTCGCGCTTGACAAGAGAAGCTTTATATCTTCACTGTCCATGAGATAAGTATGTGTGCACTTCCTTTAATACATCAGATTAATTAAAAATTACTGAGATACCTGGAAGTATAAATATGTCAAATACTGATGTTCAACTAGTGCTCCAGTTTGCTACTGTATAATATTCATGGCATGAATATGGAATTGGAACTTTGCTAACTGCGAATATTACAGATTGCTGTGCTGGAGTTTCTTTAATAGCGAATTATCAAAGACTTGGCTCCTGTGGAGTAACTAATGAAGGGATGTTTAACCAGGCTCAGGTGTGACTGAGGAGTGACAAGAATCTGAAGAGTGTGGACATAACTGAGGAAGTTAAAACGATGCTGTTGTGAGATAACCCTGGTAGGCAGCTAAGCACCACCCAGCCACTCGCTCACTCCCCCACGGTGGGAGGGGGAAGAGAAGCGAAAACTTGTGGATTGAGATTAAGATAGTTTTATAGGTCAAGCAAAAGTTGTGTGTGCAAGAAGCAAGAAGCTTCTTCCCCAGCTTTATATGCAGAGCATGACATCATACAGTCTGGAATATCCATTGGGATCAGCTGTCCCGGCTGTGTCCCTTCCCAACTTCTTGTGCCCCCCCAGCCTCCTCACCGGAGGACTTAATGTAAGCAGTAACTCTGTGTAAGCACTGCTCAGCAGTAACTAAAACATCGGTGTGTTCCCAACACTGGCCACAGATCCAGAAGATAGCACCATATGAGCTGCTATGAAGAAAATTAACCCTGTCCCAGCCAAAACCAGTACAGATGCTTACTGTGGTGACTGGTATGCTAAAAGTAATTGCACAGTGGGAGCAGAAGGCTAGGTGATAGAATGCAGAAGACTTACGATGAGAATACGGGTGAACATGAATAGGAAGAGAGGCTTCCTGAGGGTACAGGGAAGCTCCATTTCTTGATTCAGTAAGATTAAATTTTGAGAAATACAGTACATGAGCTATTTCGTGGCAATAACTGAAGAAGTGGTCAGGTGCTGCCATTTAATTGCTTTCATACTGCTCCTGCAGAAACAGCATCTCCCGAATTGCTGTAAGCAGCAGTTGTCTAGTTTGAGAGCCCTTCTCTAAGGTCAAAACCACTCGCTTTGCTTACGAAACGTGCACTTGCTTACCAAATTCAGCTTTGTGCCCCAGGTAAAGTCAGTAACATTGTGGGTAAAACTAATGTTGGAGAGTTTTAGCTTATAACCTGCAGAAGAGGACAAAGTATGTGCAACAGAACAGACAAATATAATGAGGATGCAAAAGGAAAAAGAACAGAACAGTCAATCAGTTAATCAGTTAAATAAGTTAATCAGGAAGTTAATCAGTGGCCCAACTCTTTGTCGTGTCATCTTTTCCTTGCTTTTAATTGACAGACAAATGGATGAATCTGATTGACAAGGCATGTACAATTACCACTTTTTGGTCTAAATCTACAGGAGCGTGTATTTATGGCTGGTGTAGTACCAGCTCATACCTCATTGCAATGGCTATTCGTAATGGCATGAATTGCAATCTTCTTTTCAGCAAAGGCAATGGCTCAGCCCTCACCCAAAGTGCAGCTGGAATCCCACAAAACTGAGCCTCCCTCCAAAGTGCCACCCACCCACCTTGCTAGACAAGAGACAAAGACTATATCGAAGTGCTATGTCCAAGTCACAGGAATGACATGTGCTTCATGTGTCGCCAACATTGAGAGAAATTTGAGAAGAGAAGATGGTAAGATACATGTCAATGTAATCTGTTAAATTTCTCTTTTGGAGAATCCATCCAGCTTTTTGTACAGCATTTTTAACGGGTGGGTTGTCTAGAGAAGTGCCATTGCTGGTGTGTTTCGTGGGTGAGAACATAGTCTGCTCACTGTTGGTTCATGGGGTGAAAACAAGGTCGTTCTCGCTGCTTTGGGGTCATGCTGGCTAGAGACTGCCTTTGCAAAAGCAGGAGTTGGAGTCCTCCAAAGAGAATATAGGGGTCAGTTATGGATCCTTTTGAAACTAAAACAAATCTTTTCTACTGGAGGGACGTGCTCAGGTCTGCAACTTAAAGGCAGAAGCATATGTGCCTGTATTAGGAAGGGAGCTATTAGAGAGGGACAGAATTAATACGGATTAAAGAGACATGAGTTAATTTAGGTCTGCAAGTCAGGACAACTCTGTCTATCTTCTGTCAGTGTAATGATTATATTTGCAGGACAAATAGTTGCATGACTATGATGTAATGAGGAGTCGTTAATGTAGACTGTTTAATTACTGTAATGAAGATGGATGTGTTCCAAGTTAACCTGGAATTTAATTTTTTTCGTCCTAGAAAATGGATGAATCTAAAACCTTTTCACTTAGCGTACAGTAGAATTGCACATTGTTACATCTGCCCTTTCTCATGCATGTTCTCTTTTGAAGAAGTAAATGTTCTCTTTTAGAAGTTGTAAATGCAGATCAGAAAAATATGCAGAACTGTGTTTTAGAGGAATTTCTTTTAAGTAAAAATAGATCATCTTTTCGTGTAGCATAGATTGAATGTTTGGAATTAGGCTATTAAAAACATGAAACTCGTGGAGTAATACTTTCATCTGTCACACCTACACTTAGCTGCTTTTGTTGCATTGTTGATGTAGCTTTCAAAAATGATGACGTTTTTCGTTATGTGTACCTACAATATGGTAGCTTTCTCAATTTCAAGGAATTGCTATTGTGCCGTCATGCTACCGTAAACGCAGTGTTTATCTTAAACACGATCTGCCATTCACACGTTTTGTTTTCCAGGAATACATTCGATACTTGTTGCCCTAATGGCAGGAAAGGCAGAAGTGAGGTATAATCCTGCTGTCATACACCCTTCAGCCATTGCAGAGCTCATACGGGAACTGGGATTTGGAGCTACGGTGGTGGAAGACTGTGGAGAAGGAGATGGAATTCTGGAACTTGTTGTAAGCTAGTAATTAAAACCTACCATCCCCATCTTTATTACTTTTATCTGTGCTTGTGTAAGTGTCCACTTCCTAACGTGTTAATCACATAATAGAGCTTAATTTACAAAAAATAAAGCATAAGAGTACATCAGGTATGGATCACAAACTGTATTTTGTCCTACAAACTGTGCTGGCTCAGTGCTACACTGAAGTTGGAGAAATACTCCTCTTGTTTTGATTACTCTGCCTACTGCAGGAATTTCCTTTTTTTTGTTACTTTTTTGTGACCGAGTCTAGCTCGGTGTACCTCAGCTCTGAGCTTGAAGAGCCAGCAGAGCTTTGGCAGAGCTTAATAACCTCGTCTCTATGCTATGCTTCCTCTGTAGTGCTCTCATCCCCAACTAGAGAGCTCCAGCTGACTGCTTCAAACCCCAGAAACATGCAATAAGTAATTCAGGATAGTCATAAGCACTTTTTCTTTTCCTACCTTTTGAGATGCCTTTATCAAATAACCTGTGGTTTCGATAACAGGAAGGAACGTTTATTTTACAGGTGAGAGGAATGACATGTGCTTCTTGTGTACACAAAATAGAATCCACCCTCATGAAGACTAACGGTGTCTTATACTGCTCAGTAGCACTTGCCACCAACAAAGCACACATTAAATATGATCCTGAGATTATAGGTCCTCGAGATGTTATACAAGTGATCAAGGTACGTCTCATGAAGGCGTCAAGTCTCATAAAATATCCTGTGTCCTTAGAGGAGTTACGTACCCTGGAAACAGAAGGGAAGACTATTAAAGGAAAAAATATCTCTCTTCTTCCATCTGCTATCTTCTTAGTGCAGGTTTCTGCAGATAATATGTGTGTTCTTGCTCAATGCTGTATTACGACTTTGCCTAAGTTTCTGAACAGAAATGCTAGGAAAGCCAGGCTATGGTAGAAGAAGATACCAGCTATAGGTTTGCAGAAAAATAAAGCACGTCCATGAGTACTGTACCAGGAGAGAGGTGAAATAAGTTTCTTGGCTCTCTCCCTCAATTTCTTTACTTCTGTGCTTCAGGAATAACCATTTTGGAAAGCCAGTTTTTAGAATAGCATTTTAATGTTCTAGAAAGGTTGGTTTCTACATCAGATTGTTTTTCTGTCTTCGCAAGGTAACTAGGAACAATTGTATCAGAATGTTGTTAAATCAAATTGTAAGACTGGCATCATCCATAATCTGGCAATAACTTCATAGGAGCATATATAAGTGTCTTTAAAAATCAACTGTTCTCTTTTTCATTATGCTTTTTTCCTTAGGATTTAGGTTTCACTACTTCGTTAGTCAAAAAAGATAGATCTGCTAGTCATCTAGATCACAAACAGGAAATAAGGCAGTAAGTATTCCTGAACATATTCAGATTCTGTAAACTTCTTTGATTCTTCTTTTTTCACCGGTAGTAAAGTTATGAGTTCTTGTTGTGTGACTGTGCAGACTTGCTAGCAAAAATGTTATCCAGCACTTGACTGCAAAACAAATTTTTTTTTTTCTTTTTTTTTCTTTTTTTAAATCTGAGGTGGAAAAGGTCTTTTGTTGTGAGTCTCGTTTTCTGTATTCCGGTCATGGGGCTGATGATTTACATGATGGTTATGGACAACCAGCTTTCAGATGCTCACGCACATCACAACATGAGCAGTGAGGAAATGGAGGCCCTTCACTCCTCTATGGTCCTGGAATACCAGCTCCTGCCAGGATTGTCTGTTATGAATTTTCTGTCGTTTTTACTCTGTGTCCCCGTACAGGTAAGCGGGGAATATGATGACGAGTTTGCTGGGCTTAAGCACTCAAAATGGAAGACGATGAAGAAATGAAATTTGAAAAGTGGTTGTAATTGTACTGGTTGGAAAAGCTTTTGAGGTGCTCCTGCTGTTGCCAAAATGAGAGGTGCTAGGGACGGTTGCGGGCGGGCCGATGGGCGTAGAGGTGCTCTGCAGCCAGGCAGCATCTGAGGCAGCCCGCCTAGCCCCGCGGGTGGGCGCGGGGACGGGAGAGGATGCGGGAGCACCGTGGTAGAGATCGTAGCCCTTGGCTGGCACTGGGTTTTGTTCAGGAAGAGGTGGAGAAGGCAAATAACACAAATAAAATGGGTGTCTCCCTCTCTTCCGGAGGTGCTGCTGTGTGTTACAAATGTGTGTATGAAATACAAACTGATGCTCTTATTACAGGTGTTTGGAGGCTGGCACTTCTATATACAGGCATACAAAGCACTGAAGCACAAAACTGCGAATATGGACGTGCTCATTGTTTTGGCAACCTCCATTGCGTTCATCTACTCGTTTGTTATTCTTCTAGTTGCAATGGCCGAGAAAGCAAAAGTAAACCCTGTAACGTTCTTTGACACTCCTCCTATGCTATTTGTGTTCATCTCATTGGGCCGGTGGCTAGAGCATGTTGCGAAGGTAAGGAAAATAAAAGCCCATAATATCTACAAGCTGCAAGACATTAAGAATGATTTCAGAATGTTGCATACCTTTAAAAAAAAAAAAATCCCATGAAAAAGCTTTGTTAGGTTCTTTTAACCTTCTTTGTAAAATCATCTTCAGTAACTGAACTAGTAAAAATATGAAATGACAATATAAGTCTGTTTGCAGAAAGTATTTTCTTAATAGGGTAAATTGCAACATGTGCAGTTGTCATTTACCCAGCGATTTTTATTCAATAGCATAGTCAGAAAAATATGAAAATTATTATTCTAGGGTAAAACATCAGAAGCACTGGCAAGACTAATTTCATTACAAGCTGCTGAAGCTACTATTGTTACCTTGGGCCCTGATAACGTTCTTTTAAGGTATCTTGCTTTGTCATTTGCTTTTTCTGTTGTTCCTTTTTTGTTGTTAATATGCTTGATTCACAGACGTATGGTTGCCATTCTATAGAACTATGAAGGAAATAACTTCAGATTTGCTGGCAGATTTGCCAGATATAAATGTGAAAATGCAAGAAAAAAAAATGCTGCTCTGATTTGTTATGTTGGAATCTTGCTAATTTTTGCTGTGATAAGAAAACTAGTGGATTTTCTCAACTGGAAAGTAAATAGAATGATAAAATAATCATAGTGCTCTTTTAAAATGGCCTTTCTTGTGACAAATTTTGTATACATTAACAATGTCAACCAACGGGATTATGCTTTGTGTATAGTGACAACTCCTTTTGCCTGGGTAACTTAGTTAACGATCTCTTATTAAAAACACTTCGCACCATTCTAGCGAAGAGCAAGTTGACGTTGAACTGGTTCAACGAGGTGACATTGTCAAAGTGATCCCAGGAGGCAAATTCCCAGTGGATGGTCGTGTTATTGAAGGACACTCTATGGTAGACGAATCTCTTATCACAGGTAAGCATTTGCTTTTTGCGAGTGTAAAAATGTTTTTCTTTCCTTTAAATGAATCTGGGGAAGGGAAGTTGAAGCTGATGTGCCATGACAAGGATGAGGGGAACGTTAGGAGTTGATAGCTATTACAATACTGCTGAAAAAGATACCTTAGTATCTGTTGTTGACCTTTCCTTAGGTGAAGCGATGCCCGTGACTAAAAAAGCTGGCAATACAGTTATTGCAGGTTCTATTAATCAGAATGGATCACTGCTGATTTCAGTTCTTTCCCAGATTGTTAAACTTGTGGAGGAGGCCCAGACCTCAAAGGTAGGGTATTACCAAATTAAGCATTTGGTTTTTTGTCTTACCGTTTAGGCATCAGCATACCAAATCATTTGAAGAGTGGTTAAGATTGTTTAGATTGGAATTGCAGTAGCATAATGAAGTATCTTGCTGAGTAAGGACTTTGATACAGTCTACTGTTCCAAGTCTCATCGTCTTATTAAGTAAATACATAATTATAGCACGTAGTATGCCAAATGTGCTGCAAACAGAAGCTGTGATTATGTCTGAAGGCATAGACAAGAGTAAGCAGAACGTTGCTGGAGCTGACGTGTGTTTCTCCTTCCTAGGCTCCTATCCAGCAATTTGCAGACAAACTTAGTGGCTACTTTGTTCCTTCTATTGTGGCTGTCTCTGTGGTTACACTTTTTGCCTGGATTATAATTGGATTTGTGGATTTTGAAATAGTAGAAAAATACTTTCTGGTAAGTAAGTCTCCTTAAACACCTTCGGAGATATTTAAAAAATAGTTAGCCTACAAGTCTATCAGACAGCAATGGTTCCCTTTCCGAATGATCTTGCAGGAGTTGCTGACTATAGGTATTATATTATTGTTATTGTTGTTGTTATATTTTTCACGTTATATATTTTTTACACAATATCACGCCTACTTTTATACTTGAAGAGAATCTGCAGTAATTAATCAACTCTTGAAAGTTAGTATTAAAAAAGAAGTTTATTTTAAAAAAAGTAAATACTAAACATCAAAATTTCCCAGTTTCCATTCCTCCTCTGGGGGGAAAAGAAGTCCCTTGTGTCACAAGCTCCAATTCTGCATCTGGTTCTGTTAGCATAGCTCTGCGTAAATTCATCTTTGAAATCAGTGGAATTCATTTTCATTGTAGATGCCAGAGGAGGATGAGGATCCGAACTTGTATCTGAGCGTTGCTTAGATCACAGGTTTCTTGGTTCATGACTATTTCCGATTAGGATTTATTAGTTCCCAGGAAAGCAATCTTCACACCCTCTTTCTTTGTTATTGTATATATTGTTGTTAGAGTATCTTTTACTACATTACAGCGTAAAAGACTTGCAGCATGTGGTACCTTATTTAGGAAAATGTCCTATAAATAAAACAGATCGCGGGTATATGCAGTATAGAACAGAACTTAGTCATTAGTTTATTAGTCATTAATCTTAGCTTTTGCGTAATTTGCCTGTGCTTTACTTTTAAAGATTTAGCTTGCATACTTGCAGATTTTTTTAACATCAAAAGCAATGTGTAGTTGAACACATTGTTCAATTTCTTCTATTACTAAAATAACCTTCTGTCACTAGGGTTACAATAAGAGCATTTCTGCAGCCGAAGTGATAATCCGCTTTGCTTTCCAAGCCTCTATCACAGTCCTGTGTATTGCTTGCCCCTGCTCTCTGGGATTAGCCACCCCGACAGCTGTGATGGTTGGTACTGGAGTAGGAGCTCAGAATGGCATACTGATCAAAGGAGGAGAGCCGTTAGAGATGGCACATAAGGTAGGAAACGCGGGTTGTCGTTACAAGAACTTTAAGGGTTGGTATCGGCGGCATTTTGCTGCTTTGGTGCCTGAGCAGATCGTTACGTGTACGTCAGTCCACCTTAGTAAGTGGCGTATGACCAGTAGATGTTGGGTAGTTTGGTTACGTGGGGTGGTTTTCCGAGGAAGGTAAACATTAAAGCTGTGTTCACTGAATGCAGTCTTCCTGTTTTGGCGCAGGTGAAGGTGGTTGTGTTTGACAAAACAGGTACTATTACTCATGGGACCCCAGAAGTGATGCAGGTGAAGTTTCTAGTGGAGAGTAACCAACTACCACATGACAAAATGCTGGCGATCCTGGGGACTGCAGAGAGTAATAGCGAGCATCCTCTTGGAGTAGCAATAACAAAATACTGCAAAAAGGTAAGTTGATTATACAGGAGAAGACTAGTGTTGTGGTAGAACACTCTTGCAGTAATTAATACGTACGAATAGTCTTGTGTTATTTAGAAAGTAATTGACATATTCAGTTGAGAAAGCTGAATATTGTGGAGCCGCATAAATCACTTAATACCATGTCAGATGCACTGGATACTCAAACTTACTTTTTGATGACTGATGAATATTCCACTGCTCCTGTTAGAGTTAGTTTGACTGCACTTTGTGGGGTTTGTAAATGCAGCATGTTCTTATATATTTTAAAATTTTCTTAGTTTGCATCCTTTTTCTTTAGGAACTGGACTCAGAAGCCCTTGGGACATGTACAGATTTTCAGGTAGTTCCAGGTTGCGGCATTAGTTGTAAAGTCACCAATATTGAAGCATTACTCTACAGGCAAGATAAAATGGTCGAAGAAAACAATATTAAAAATATGACACTTGTGAAAATTGAGGAAAATATGGACGAATTGGTGCAGCCTGCTTTGATTATTGATGCTGAACTACCAAGTAAGCTAACTCTGGTTTATAGAATAAAATGGGTAATTTTTGCTTTTGTGTCTTTAGGCTCCTTAAGAAAGAGGTCACTTAGCCTTGGAGAACTGGCCTTGCATCAAGGCACACATGAAGTAGTTGGTTAATAGTTTATTTCACGTTCGCACATCACTCGGGACGTTTTGGTTAAACACGATTTGAAGTTACATGTTGAAGACGGAGCTGGAAAATCACATGGGAATTGTCTTTCAGCTCCCTCTGTTTTACTTTGCTTCATCCCAAGTTACCATTTGCTAGCCAAAATGATGTATATTTGCACAACCGACTGGTTTTTAATCAAGAACAGCCCATTGTTAGATCTTTTGACTATATTGGGCTGTTACATATAAATTAGAAACACTGAGAAAGGGACTTGGTCCTTTTCTGTCCTTTGACCTGTGATTCTTGGTCCACTGGCATGGTAACTACCCACTACTGAAGAAATGTTACCTTCTCGTCAAGAACACAAGTATTGAGAAAGACTTTGTCTTTGGATTCTCTGTAATGATATTTCAGTGCATCCTGGGAGAACCTGGATAGGATTAGCCGGAGGGAAGTTTCCTGGTTATCCATATGATGGTACGATTGTATTTTCTTCCTTCAGCTAACATGACTTCTCAGACATACTGTGTTCTCATTGGGAACCGAGAATGGATGAACAGAAATGGCCTCGTTGTTAAAAATGAAGTTGATAAAGCTATGATGGAACATGAGCGGAGAGGTCGCACGGCAGTTCTCGCAGCTGTTGATGGTAAGTTCAATGCTGTCTTTCTCAGAGGTTGATTTGTCACTATTTAAATAGAAAATACTAAGTAGTAATGTCATAGCAGTTTTACCTGAAGCAGAATAGTGGGATGAAAAGAGATGATTAGCTAGTTTCATAACACTTTCATATGAGAAAGATCTCTTCTTGCCTTTCTTAGTTGACAGGAGAGTTGGACATAATGCAAAGACTTCAAAGAGAGCAAAGAGGAAGAAGGGAGAAAAAAGGAATTTTTTTGGGTTGGACAGTCTGTGCTCATATTGCCTTAAACGTTGTTGCCCTGATTATCTCTTCTCATTCTTTTTACTGTTGATATTGCTGTTTCTGGAATTGGTCTTATTGGGGCGGGGGGGGGAAAGTTACGTTGTTTTTTTTTTTTCCTAAAGCAATGAAGATCTTTATTACATAATAAACACATTCTTTCTTTCTGTTCTTTTAGGAGTGCTTTGTGGCTTGATAGCTATTGCTGATACTGTGAAACCAGAAGCTGAGCTGGCAGTCTACACTTTGAAGAGTATGGGATTAGAAGTTGTCCTAATGACTGGTGACAACAGCAAAACAGCAAGATCTATTGCCTCCCAGGTAAGCTGTTACATGCGTGTTTGGGTTTGAAGCTTGCTACAGCCCACTTACAGGAAGCATGTTGTGTCATGTTGATACTGCTTGTGGCTGGCGTGGAACTGGTCTGTTGTGAAAAACAGACAAACTCACATGGGGATGGAATGAAAAAAGCCTTTTTGAATGGAAGCAGCATCAGCTTTGAATTCAAGCTGTTTTCATATCAGATGGGTTTGGTCTTCAGCTCACGAGTGATAACATGGGCTTCAACCTTCCTAGTCACATTATTAAAGGCAGAAGCTTCGATAGCTAGTAGAAAAGCTGCAAGACAGTTCTGTACTTTCTCCCTCTCTTAGGTTGGCATCACCAAAGTGTTTGCAGAGGTTCTTCCCTCCCACAAAGTAGCCAAAGTGAAACAGTTACAAGACGAAGGAAGACGGGTGGCCATGGTTGGAGATGGTATCAATGACTCCCCGGCTCTTGCTATGGCCAACGTGGGAATTGCTATTGGCACGGGTACTGATGTCGCCATTGAGGCAGCTGACATGGTTCTAATTAGGGTAAGAAATAAGAGTGCCTCATTAAAATGAGATGATACGAAGGGTTAGAAGGCTCAGGATGTCTCGAATGAATCTGACCACTGCTGAGGTGTGCAGCCTTCATCAGCCAGGAGCAGAGAAGAGATTATCTTCATCATGTTTTAGTGTAGCGGTAACTATTTTATGGAGGAAACTTCCCCATTTTCTAGGTACTACAAGTTTTCTAAGTACTGCAAGTTTTGGGGTAGTTAAAGTTTGAGAGTGGGCAAAGGAGGAAAAAGTGACCTGACCTTTGGCAAACATAAGTTATATTTCAGTAACATACAGCAGTAAATCCAAGGTTATAGTCACGTCTTCCTGTGTATCGAGAACACCTTGACAGCAACTGGAGTCAGCGTCTAGAGCTGCGCTGTGTGGTGCTGTATACGTCGCTTGGATTACGATGACATCTGGAATAAGATTGGCGCTGATTGTACGGGCTCTATGCAGACAAACTAGAGCAGCCTACAGAGTAATTACTCCGTATAGTCTGTTACGTCTAGCGTATGGTAGTTAGCTTTAAAATAGGAGTATGACACTACATGTATGCTTTTTTCCCCCTCTCTTTGACTTCTCCAATAAACATATTAACTTGCAGGATGACTTGATGGATGTGGTAGCAAGTATAGATTTATCAAGAAAAACTGTGAAAAGGATCCGGATCAACTTTGTCTTTGCTCTAATTTATAATCTCATCGGAGTTCCCATAGCTGCTGGTATGTGAATGCTTCCCTGCAGCAATAAGGTGGTGCTGAGTGAGTAGAAGGTTGCAGTGTTTATTGTTGTGTGGAAGAGTATCCATTTTCTTTATTTCTGGCTGTCAGTAAGTGCAGAGTTCTCTGCCTGGGGATGTTGCAGTGATATACTTGTGAGCTGTCCTCCTCCCACGTTATGGCTATTGTGGATATGCTCAGCACGTCAAAATAACTTCAAGATAAAAGGTTTATTGAATGAGCCTGATCCTGTGAACAAGCAGTTTACTGCAAGGCAGGCAAGACTTGCCTGCCTCTGAATTTCAGACTGCATCAGTGACACATCCAGCTGTATTTGCCTGTAGGTTCTAGCTCGGATAAACAACAAATATTTAATAAATAAGTATTTGTGTTCTAACACTAAACTAAAATCCTTTTTATTAACATACAGAAATACAATTAAAACTAGACAATCCATGTGAAATTGTATGTGTTAACATGTGAATAATGCTGTGTTCCTAATCTGAACTTCCTGCTATTTTACTTTTCTAGGTGTCTTCCTGCCCATTGGTTTGGTTTTACAGCCCTGGATGGGATCTGCAGCAATGGCTGCCTCCTCTGTTTCTGTCGTGCTTTCTTCTTTGCTGTTAAAGATGTGAGTATGAACAATTCTGTGGCTCATGATTTGGATTTGAACCTCAGGTCTTTCCCTTTGAGTGGCAGAAGAGAAGTGTGGGACTGTAACAGTTCTCACAGCTTTTTGAAGAACAGTTCAGGCAGGTCTGTGTTTAACAGCAGTTGGTTTTGTTCTTGCTTGGGAAGAGGAGTCAGTTGGTCCAAAACATTTCAGACAATAGCGTGTCAAAATGTCGTTTCTAATGTGAAGAGAAACATACAAATCAGAAGTGTGCTCAGAATGGAAAATTCCTTAGTGGCCTCTTGTATATTCGTGAGGAATCTTGTCAGGTTTCTGAGGCGGTGCAGCTGTAAACACCACGCTGACCCTGAGGATTGTTGCAGTAAGTAAACCAAGCTGTTTCACTGCGTTATTGTTCCTCATTCTGCCCTTAGCATTCCCACCACCATGCTACACTACTCCTATCTTTTGCTATTTAGTTAAACATACGAGGTTTCAGAAGAAGGAGAGTAGAAGTAAATGATAGCTACAGTGGTCTGCTCCCAGTAGATATATATTTTTTTAATATATTTTTATATTTAAACATATAGATATGTTTTGCAGATGCTCAGCACCACCGAAACAGTTAAAGCTGACGTGTGTGACTCGGTATTTACCCATTCTTCTGCGTCCTGGACAGAAAGCACTGAATTAGCTTCTCGTTGTATAGTAGCCTTGCAAAATCTGAAACTTTCATCACTGTATAGTCGATCAAGTTATAAATAACTCTGGCTTGTGCATGATCATAGCTAGTTTCTTTCCATATTTTAGTGTACTGTACTTCAACCTGAGATGTATTGTCATCTTTTGTTTTTTTCTTCCTTAGGTACCAGAAACCAAGTTCTGAGAAACTCGAGTTCCGGGCCCGTGGCCAAATGAGGCACAAGAGCCCGTCAGAAATCAGTGTCCACATTGGAATTGATGAGACTGGGACAGGCTCCCCTAAACTGAGCTTAATGGATCGAATCATCAATTACAGCAGAGCCTCTATCAATTCTCTCCTTTCAGATAAGCGTTCAGTGAACAGCATAGTTCTTCATGAACCAGATAAGCATTCACTTTTGGTGCCAGATTTTGGAGAAGATGATGACACAGCATTATGAAAGACTTGCCCCTCCCACCCCTGCTAAGCAAGAAAAAAAAAAAAAAAAACCTGAAGCAAAATGAAAAACCAACCAAAACAGCTATCGAGAAGTCTGTGCATGTACTGACCATTTCTGGAGGTCTTTTCAGATTTATTTCTTCTTTAATGTAGAAAACTAGTTTTGGCAGTGACTTTCCAGGGTCTTTTTTTTTTTTAAACTAGACTTACCAAAAAAAATGGTGCAGGGGCTGTGTTGCCATTCCATCAAGCTTGAAGTATAGGTTTTTTTTGTTTGGCAAAAAGTCAAAATACAATTAAGGAAACTTAAGGAACCAGAAACTTATTTCCCAGCCTTGTAACAGGCTACTTTATGCCTAGTCAAGTTTAGTACTGTGTTAAAAAATTATAAATTACTGCATCTGCAAAATACTGAAGGTTCTGTGTTTGCAGATAGACGTGCCTTACTTCAGAACTTCCAGGACCCCGCTTGTTTCCGTAGCCTTCTACCAGAAATGGTTCCTCCCAAATGCCTTTTCTTCTTACAAACACCTGGTTCCACCTTTTCCCACTGCCAGCTTCAAATCATCTCGCCATTTGTGATCTGGATTCCTGCGAGGCAGAACGGAGAGGTTTTGGGTTTGCTTTCTAACACCATACCTGCACGCAACTCTACACATCCATGCCCCAGTACACTCCTACTACTAAGACTGTCTCCTTGAAGGTTGAATGGGTTGGGAGATGTGCTCATTCCCAACCTCTCCTAAGCCAGAAACTCCTGCAACACCTGAACACGATATGAATGTGATGTGGTATTGGCCAAAATGTTTAGCTTTTAAGGCAGCAGTGTGGTTAGTGCTCACTACCAAAATCTACTAGCACTCCTGAAATGAACCATAATAGTGCAGATCCAGGCCTTGTGAATTAAGACAGTCTTAATTTGTTACTGAACTGAAATATCAAAATGCAGGTTTTGATCACAAAATCATTAATATTAAAAATATTCTCAATGAGAAATAAAGGTGTTCATCACCCAGCAGCTAGCTACCTGTTTGTTACTTAACAAACCTTGTTCTTTAAGCCCTCTGCTGAGATGGGTATCTAAAGCAATTAGAAGGTTCGATAATGTTGAATTATATTACGAAATACAGACCACGGTGTAAAAACGTAATTCCGATTTGTGCTTGTAGTGGAGGAACGGTCAGTTTGGAGTGTGGTAGGGAGATCTCTGTAATATTCTAGTTTTTAACCTGAAGTCTGATGTCAGTGCATAGGTTGTGCATGTAAAAAATCATAGGTAAACAGCTTTTGCATTTTATCTGAGAACTACCGGAAAAATACCAGTGTATGAAAACAGAAGAGTTGTGCTATGGAACACGTTGTTAGTAAATCAGTATACTTGTTACATTGCAGTGAGGAGAACAACATAATTTGTTGCTGCCGCCAGCTTAAGAAACAAAATATTTTTGTTGCAGGATTTAGGTTCTTAATATCTCTACATGAATATAGATTTTTTTTTTTTTTAATTAGACTATAGGTATGTGTATATATTGTAGCATTAAGAACTGCTGAGATACATTACTGCAAGGCCATTCTGTAAGATATTGTTCTCAGTTTTCAGCAACAAAGCTGTCTCTTAACAAAGCAGATAGTTACCTAAAATCTGTTTGATCATATTTACGATGGTTTTTTTAGTGCTTCATGACCATGCAAACTGTTTCCAGATATTTACGTTTTCTTGCTTATCTCCATACTCAATCTCAATGCTATTCTTGGCAAGATTCTGCAGATGGAAGTATCCTACGTATCTTTGTGAGCAAAATATGTAGGAGTGAGGACACAAGGTGGATCCTAGCGTGCTTTCGGATGGGAGTTTCACTACTGCAAGTGCTGGTGATGGTATATATGGCACATAAATGACAGACATCGTGCTCTTACTGCAGGAAATAGAGTAGTAATTTAGGGTTAAATTCCTGGTTGGTAGATAAAGCAGCATGAAGAATTTGTTAAATTATTTCCAAATATATTTTTAGAGCACTTTGGCTTTGACCTTTTGTTGTCCAAATCGTATATAGGTTGAATGTTTACATTGGTACGCTGGCTTTATCACCAACATTTTCCCAAAACAGATGTTTTTCTAGACTTTTCCATTTTTCTGTGAATCCCGGCATTTGATCCAGTTACAGCAAAACAAGGCTACTTTTTAAAACCAGGATACTTCGTGAGGTGCAGAGGTGATTATCGGGGAATAAGGAACAGGAAAGCCTAGCTGAGAGGGAATGGGATAGCAGCTTGTAAGTACAGTTGGAGAGGGGACACTACTAAGCTAAAGACCAGCGTTAGCCCAAGAATGAAGGGGTATTAGGTGGTTGTGATCAATCTAGGCTTGAATTGAGATGAAGCTTTTCAACTATAAACAGCTACTTGTTTCTGAGACAGCGTCTGATAGAGCTGGTATGGGTGGAAAGCAAATTGCTCTCGTGTTCTGAAAGAGGCTTGTATGAAGTGATGCCAGCAAAAGCAGCGGCCAGGCTTTCGAGACCCAGAAAGTCCCTTTCAATCCAATTTTCCTCTTCAGGAAAATCTGTCTGGACTTGTCTTTTGAATGTGAATTTAGTACACGGTGTGTTTTGAGTAATGTATGGCTGATTAAGGAATTCAGAGTCCAGATCTTTGAAAACAGGTTGTCTGTCCAACACCGCCCCCCCCCCAGCAAAGGTGTGATATGTCCTACAGACTGTTTTATCTTGTGATTAAAATATTATGTAAGGTGCTTTATGTTGAAGAACCAAAATATTGTTCAGTTTGTATAGTGCAAGTGAAATAATGTGGGAGCTAAATGTTTTCCCAAATGTGAATGTTTTAATATGTAAATATATTACTCCTGTTGGAGACAGTTTGGATTCAGGAATTTAAAATATCACTTGGAAACACAGTTACAAATGGAATTGTATTACTAGTTTGTCTATTTTATTGTTTTCTGTAACTAGCTATTTATAAAATGTGTGCTCTATTTAAAAAACAAAGTATGTATGCTCCAGGCTGTAAAAGTTGTTCTTTGCATCTTACCAATAAACTTTTAAAAGAGTAGACACTTGAAATTTTATATAAAAAAAGAATGTGAAGGTGACAAAACACAATGGAAGCAAGCAAGCATTTTTATTTATTAAAAAATGTTTATTCTTTGCTTAAAACTTCCAATGAAATGTTTTAAACTTGAGATTTTTTTTTTTTCAATTTTGGTATGAAGAATGGAGAAATGAATGGTGTGGCGGAATGTTAATTTAGTGCTGTTAGGTTTCTTTACATCTAGAAACATGTCGTATCACACTTTCTATTCTTTTAGGATTGTGCATCCATCATTATAATGGCAATTATTAGCTATATAATAAAAGTGTAACATCCGAAGACTGTTTTAAATCATGTTCTATGATCTCCTTTAAACGTTTCTTTTGCTGGCTTAACAGATTCTCCTGCCAGCTGTGCAAAATTTCTCCCCATTCCTTCCTCCGCGCCGTGCAGTTGAAAGGCCAGACCTGGCACCTCAGGGACGCGATGGCGTTGGATCGCCCTGCAGGAGGTCGAAATGTGCACGTACAGGATGGAGGTTCTCAAGCAGCTTTGCATGTCACGTGCACTTCATCTGCCCCACATAAGAGCACTCTGGGTGAAATGGGAATAGGTGAAGCTCCATTGCTTTTTGCTTGTTTGGCAAAAAGCTGAGGACCAGGGTTTCATACGTATGTTTCCAGGTCTGCTAAACTGCGTGGCCTCGAGCAAGGCACTTGGCCTACATGAAACCGTAGGGCTGTTGGCAAGTGGTATTAGTGAAAGTTGTGAAACTGTGCAATAATCATCATGTAAATAGCACCATGTGTTACAGAATCGTGGAGCAGCTGAGGGTGGAAGAGGCAGCTGGAGGTCACGTAGCCGGTGAGCTACAGCCAGTGGCCCAGGACTAAGATTTCTAATACCACCACATCCTCTGTGGGCTATCTGTTCCGGTGGTCAATCACCCTCACAAGTAAAGAAAGTGTTTTCTTATGTTAGGATGAAATTTCTTGTGTTTCAATTTGTGCCCGTTGCCTCTTGTTCTTTCACGTGGTGCTACTGAGAAGAGTCTGGCTGTAGCACGGTGGTTCGTGCCATCACTCTGTGTCCCAGAGAAAAGTGCCAAGCATGAAGTGGTGGGGAAAATTCCATGTGAGTGCTCCTGCATTCCTCCCACGGAGATGGACCGGCTCCCAGCCCCGAGATAATCATTTGGGTCAAAATGTAGCGCAAATCGCCTGCCAAAGGCTAGATACTCTCCTGAAGAGCGTGTGAAGCAGTGAGGAGCAACAGGAGGAGATCCCTTTCTCAGCTCCCCAGCTGACCACATTAGAGGAGGGCCTGGCTGCCAGACTGGTCCCCAGGCTGTGGTCTCTGATGCCAGCGCATGTCCCGGGGGCTTGCTACCTGCAGGTTAGAAAGAGGGTGTGAAGCCTGAAGAGGACTGTCATGTTTAGCCCCAGCCAGCAATTGAGCACCATGCAGCCGCTTGCTCACTCTCCCCCAGCTCACTGGGGCAGGAGCAGAGTTGGAAAAAATTCGTGGGTTGAGATAAAAACAGTTTAATAGGACAGCAAGAGAGGAGGAAACAACGATAACATTATTAATGTTACTGATGAAAGAATAAACAAAGGCAAGTGATGCCCAATGCAGCACTTACCACCTGCTGATGGATAACCTGTCCCTGAGCAGTGATTCCTGCCCTACCAGCCAACTCCAGTTTATGTACTGGGCATGACATTATCTGGTAGGGAATATCCCTTTGGCCAGGCTGGGTCAGCCATCCTGGCTGTGCCCTCTCCAAGCTTCTTGTGCACCTCCCTGCTGGCAGAGCACGGGGAGCTGAAAAGTCCTTGACCAAGTATAAGCACTACAACTACATAACTACACTTCAGTCTTAGCAACATCATTCTCATACCAACTCCAAAGCACAGCGCTATACCAGCTATTGAGAAGAAAAAAAACAACTCCATCCCAGCCAAAAGCAGGACAAGGTCTTATGTGTTTGAGTTTTCTAGACGCACCTCTTAAGCATTTTAAGTAAACAATGAGTGAATGTTCCAATACTCCTTTGAGCTGTTTTTCTTGCTTTCATTTAAAAAAAAAACCAAAACACAATCTGCTCTGTCCAAAACACTTCTTCTTCCCTGCGTTTGCCAGGCTGCCTCTCCACCATGCCACATGCCTGTCAGCAGGTTCTACCTGTGCCAGGCTGGCTTCTGGAGTTCCATGGTGCCATCGTTGTATTGGCAGAAGAAGGGCTCCCATTTGATTTTTCTGGATTGCTTAGGCCAGGGTCCTGCAAAGATCTGCTATCTCCCTTGAGACCTCAGCTCATCTCTGCCTGGCGCCGAGTTGGTCTTGCTTTGGGCCAGCGCGGAGGTTTTCAGCGTGGTGCCGCAGACCTTCCCTTGTGCCGCCTCCTCCGGTGTCCGAGATGACCGTAGATGGCTGCTGGGCAGATGCTGCTGCGCTGGGGAGCAGGCTGGACCAGTCCCTCGTGGTCCACGAGACAGCGCCGCCGGGGAGCGTGAGCTAGGAGAGGCTGGCTCTAAATGAGAAAGGCTGTGGGAGATCCTCTGGGCTGTACAGACATGTTTAGTGACCACTAATTTCAGGCAGAATGAGTCTTTGTCTTCACTAGCTCTGCTGTTGTGTAAAGGACTAAGTTTGCATCCAAGTCTTTTCCAAGATGAAGAATTTTGCTTTCAATTAAGACACACCCCTGTAATTTCATCATCTTGGACTGATGCTCATTGGCTTAATGAGCAGGTGTGGAAACCTACAGTTTTTAGCACTTGTGGTTTTGAAAATACAGGCTCGTCACACAGAAATAGTAACCAAAATATTCAGGTTTGTTTAATTTAGGCCTTTAGTTATTTTGGGTTAAGAGAGTGTGTGAACCTTCTTGTTTCAAATTGAACAGTCTATTTTAGCTATGACTGAATTAAAAAAAATTGTTTCCTAAGACCTTCTGTTTTTCAGGGGCTTTATAATCACAGGGCTAAAAAGGAATAAAATAGGCTGTATCAGTGAAAGACTATTTTGAGATCTGGAAAATCTTTATCATTTGAATCTCATAGAAAACAGCTCATTTTTATGAGTCAGTCCAGACTGGCCAGCCTAGCTGCAGTGTCGTGGTGAGGTATCGTGCATCAGCAGACCAGGCCTGTATACCCGAGAACATGATATATATATATGTATATATACATGCTGCACAGCCATGTATCTAGATCATCTGATGTCACTGGTGGTGTAAAATACCTTCCATAACTGAGAAAGTCTTTTGTCCAACACACAATAGCTTTTCCTTTATAAGCCTTACTTCCCAGATTCTGGCATCTTGGCCGTAGAAACACCCAAGTCAAGTACGTTACCCTGATGTGAAGCTGCACAGCCTCTCCGAACAGAAAACTCACCAGATTAACATATCTCGGCAATATTATAATATTAAGATTATCTCGGTTTAAGGTTCCATAGTTTCAGGTAAGATCACTGATTAATCTGGAGGAGGACCCTGATCTGGGTTCATTAGAACATCTTATTTATAACAACCTGTATTTAAAAACAAACAAACAAACAAAACCACTCAGATGCTCATTAAGTAGCCAGGAGTCCCCAAATCCTGTAACACCAAGTTTAATAGATACAGAATTAGAAATTATTGAGACTCTCCAGGAATTTGAAAGCGCCTCTCCTTCCCTGAAATCTGACAAGTCAATGATGTTTCCAAAGTGAAAACTTCTGAGTTATCGTAAATTATGTTGCAAGCCACTGGTTTCAGTCTTACATTCGTTCATACAGGTGTTTACTACAGCAGCCCCTCGCCTGCCTCCCATCCCTTGGTGGCAGCAAGCACCTGTGAAAGTGGTGAGCAGAGCTCTCGTGTTGGATACTACTGTTTTGTCAAAGGGGGGAAAAAAAAAGTTAAATTATTTGGGTCAAATACAGGTTCATTTTACCCTGTATGAAATCAGTGGAACAAATATCAGCTTCTAGGCCTCTGATGGAAAATGACACAGCAGATAATTATAGGATTAATGTTATTCTAAAACTTACTTTCTTGTTTGGCATTACAGAAACACAGTATTCCAGCAGCTGCCATAGCCAGGTGCTCCCGTGGTTAATATTGGAGCCTCTGCAGCTGCTGCCTGAACCATGTTTTCAGACTTGGAGTCCATTTTATCAGCACACAGTCCCTGCATAGATGTATTTATTTTTTTTTTTTACCACTCCCTAGATGCTTTCACTACGTTATCTTCTTCTAAGAGGCTCCCTCTTTTTTTTTTTCTTTTTTAAGTAATGTTTTTAGAAAGCCTCTCCGCAGAACAGTTTTGAATCAAAACCTGACCGTCAAGGCTTGTTAAATTCAGCATCTGTCTCGATACCAGAGCTGCGCTACTGCAATGTTACTTTTTCCTTCCAGTTGACTGGATAATTTAAAGTAGTAGCTGTAAATTTGTACCATGTCTACTAGGCCATGAATGAAATCTGATGAAGAGGTTTTGTATCCCATTAAACACATCTTTAAAATAAATTTCTGAAGGAGAGTTTGAGAGCTGTACGCATACCTGCTCAGATGCAAGAAAAAAAGAGATGGTGTGTATAGAGTAGAATTCTTTAGTTTCCTTGCAACATTCTTTAGAGATTTCAGTTTAACCCTCCATCTAATTTTATACTTGGACAGACCTGAAGACCTTCGTTCCCCACTAATGTTAAAGATGAGATTGCATACAGTTGTTTGCCAACCTGCTGACATTAGGCAGGTGATGGGAACAGCCAGGAGACGTACATGGTTTTTTTCTGGCTCTGTAGCCGGTGCTAGAAGCTTAGAATTTTGCCCATGCTTCAGGCAGCTTTTTCCACAGTGCCAGACTGGGTACTCAAACTCCATATGCCGACATATCATCAAAAGGAAGAGCTGGGAAGGATTGCAAAGACCAGACAAAGCTAGAGCTGGTGAGAACGTACCGGATTTGTGTTCACATCAACTTTAATCTTTAGAGCCGTAGTCAGTTTGTGGATATAAATCTTAATATTTTTGCCTAATTTGTCCTTAAATTCCAATGCTCCTGCCTGGGAATGCTCACAGTGCAGCGAGTGCTTTACGATCGCGATGGAGGCAGAGGCCCTGCCTTGCCCAAAGGGGCAGCGAAGTTCACCAGCGGGTAACTCCATCTTTTATTTAGGATAAAAAGGCGAAAGCTAACCTTGTGTGTGTACACTGTAACAAATCCCTTGTAATTTCTCTATCTCCAAGTCTTTGCTAATTCCACAGAGACATAGCTGGCTGATAATTTACACAGTACGTAAAAGAACGTTCCCTGCTGTACAATGCTCGAGCTCAAAGAAGGTACCGTCACCCACGGAGGTGAAGTCAGTAGACATCCATAGCGAATAGCCTGAAAATCATGACATCTTCGTTGTCCGAAAGGCCTGACCCGCACAAGCAGCAGAGCACTCCGAGGAGCTTCTTCCCATCAATAGTTTCAGAAGACAAAAGCGGAGCAGAGCTGAATCGGTGCTTCCTCCCATCTCCTCTCTTTTACTTGATGCTGCGATGGCTCTTCAGTGGGGTGTCTCCACCGCAGCCTGCCTACGCCAGAGCACCCCAACTTTGGTTTGTGCTATAAGAACTTGCCCTCATTAAGGAGGTATGAGAGAAACCGAGGGAAAAAAGAGAAGATCTACTTATTCTTTCAGTGCTCAGTGTTTTCGGAACCCAGTGCATTACGAATTAACAGAGCAGAATTGTTAAGTTCCAAAGTTTAAAATAAGCGCGATTAAAGAAATCGTAGAATAGTCCGGGTTGGAAGGGACCTTTAATGGTCATCTAGTCCAACCCCCTGCAATGAGCAGGGACATCTTAAATATATATGAATATATATTAAATACGATAAAGTGGAAAGCCAGGTAACTTGAAATGGGAAAGGGAGGAATTTTCTCGCCAAGAGGCAGAAAGAACCCTTCCACAACACCTTGCAGGAACCCTGAAACCACAGAGAAGTATTAGTAGAGCATTAACGTGTCCCAGTGAGCTCTCGCCTACCTTCTCCTAGAAGGTCCCATTTCTTAAAAACTCCAGAAACAGTGTCTGCTTTGCAAGAGGTGGGGGTGCTGGGAGGCCTCCTGGGCTCCGGCAGCAGCCCTGGGGTGGGGAGGAGGCAGGGAGGCAGATGCCCTGAACCACTCTCGCCTCTGGTTTATTCTGTTCACTGAATGCAAAGTTCAATGGCAAGTCTATTGGGAGGGGATAACTGGGGATTTGTCTTTGTATTGGTTGGTGATTACTGTTAGACTAATTTGTTACACTTTTTTTTAAGTAGGCAGTGTTAAAGGTCTAAAGCAAAAGATAGGAGCTGATTGCATTAAAATAGGTAAGCGTGCAGTTAAGATTGATGAGGGGAGTACGTCTGATATCTATGCTGAATATCAAAATACATGCCCCAAACACTATCAGCTCTGATTATCCAAATCTGTATTACAAATCAAGAGGTTTAATACATTTTTTTAAAATCTTATTTTTAAAACCCCATAGTGAAATATGTCATACGTGTGTAAAAACCTTTTAATATAAATGGTCTTGCTCTAGAGTCGTTCAGTGGTGATTTCGGAAATCTAGGCATATAAGGTTGAGAGCCAGCATTTGGAGGGGGAAAAAAGGCTATTTCCCAGTCTCCCTCCTGAACTTCTTCCATCTCTCTCTCAAGAATGCTCTCTTATCTTTCCTACAAGATACCTGTGCTTGAATATTGCAAGGAGAAAAGAAAACTTCAAACTGGTACTGAAGCCTGTTTATAAGTAGAAGCTTAAACTGCAGAGTGTGGTTATAAAAGCAGGAAGTTTCTGAAGTCTGGATGATGCGATACAGATGAAGATGCAGATTATTTGTCTCCAAATCACAGCCCTTCAGTGTGATTCATATAAATACGCAGGCCAGTGCACCAAAGTCCATGATCTGTCTGAACTTGCCCCAATCCCACTCCTTTTAGCTAAAAGAAGCAAGGCAGGATCACACAGGCGATGGCTAATGTCAGTGTAAAGTAGTTTCTGTTTCGTATTCCTAGAAGTTGCTTCCTAGGATGGTCACAGTCCTAAGGGCAGATCCGTGGGTTTGGGTTTTTTTTTGTCACCAGCCCTTTGCCCTCTTGGCTTTGTTGTACTGGTTAATTTAAAAGTACAGGTTTTGAACTGTTTGCATGGGCTTTTTTCTTTAAATATTTGCAGTGTATTCCAAATATTTCACAACAGGAGGGGAGGACAGAAAGGTGACTCGAGCGTGGAAACGAGCTTTGAGTCTCGAACACGTGTCTGTAATACTTCCCCTCTCTTTGTAACTTCTTTATAATGCACAGATTCTGGTGTCCTGGCCATATCCCATCGGGAATTATGTTCTACCACCACAAGTGAAAGGTCTTTTCCAACCTGAATGATTCTATGCATGTGCAAGTGCTCGTGTGACATCCTCCGTCTTCCATCTTGCCTCACTGTGGGTGCTCAAGTTACTGTGTTCACGCCACGCACCGTGAGGTTTCTCTTCCATCCTTTTTTTACACCTAGGAAGGGGCATGCAAGCTTTTTAAAATAAAAGCCTTGTACTAATGAATGAATCCATTGATGGGGGAAAGTAATAGGTGCTGCAAGGCTGTGGTTGCGGACTGCAGCTGAAAGGAGCCTTCCTCTCTGAGTCAGCATCAAGGAATTTAACCGTTGCCTTTGAAGGAAGCAGCACCAGCACAAAGCAGAACGGGGAGAAGGAAGTAGATTAATTTCAGAACAGTTAAATAGTTACAGCTCCTGTGGAGCTGGAGTACCCTTTCCTTATCTCCTTACCCACAGTCCCTTTATCCTATGGCTAAAAGTCAAAAGACCACGAGCTCCTTTTTCATGCAGCGTACAGTCCATTACGTTGCATTACAGGCCGCACATATATGCAATTTTTTGACAGCACACACAAACCATACTTCTGGAAGGTGTATCCCCTTAAACAGCTGGTTTTTTCCTCGTTGTCTTGGAAAGTATTAATCTATTAGGTCATTACAAAATATGCTGGGTTTTGTCTTGTTCTTTTCTTTTGAGATGCTCGGGCTAGCAGCTGCGCAGGCGTCTGTCCCTCATTCGACGGGATTCCCACCCATTGATACACATTCAACATTTATGGATAATTTACCCTCAGATAAGATGCTGAACTATTACTTGGGATGTTTAGAGACTGGAGGTGAAGGAGGGTTCGTTTCAGGGAAATCTGATAAAGTATTTAAGGAGGAAACAAAACAAATAGGTGATTTATTTCCAAAAGCTGGAAGAATAGTATTGCTGCGAGACCAGGCAGGTTTATGTTACCTACACGAACTCCGGGGCTTTGTTTTCCAGAACAAGCACGTTACAGGGTGCGCTGGCAGATTTTTTTTTTTAATTCCACAGTCAAATATATTTTTAAATTCGTGGCTGGATCTCTGCCAGCC
>NW_010531532.1:607-2019 GCF_000687285.1 Phaethon lepturus | reverse complement strand
CTCACAGTCCTTAGGTTGCAAATGATCCATTGGATTGTGTTTTTAGATAAACAAAAAGGGGGAGATGTTGGGATCACCCTGCATGGCTCGACCTTAAGGAGAAGGAGCTGTGGCACTGAGAAGCTGGTAAACAGCTGGATATCTGCACGGCTCGGCCTTGAGGAGAAGGAGCTGTGGTAAACAACTAAGAAGAAGCGAGGAAAACAGGAACACCTGCAAGCAGCAATCCTGACTGTGTGAGGGGCGTGTGGACAGCGCGTGATATTTTGTACATAGCCAATTGCAATAGTGTGTGTAACAAGTTGTAACCAATCATGAGTGTGTGTGCAGTGACTAAGCAAAAATTATGATATATATTGGAGTCAGACAAGACAATAAACGGCTTCGGAATATCACTCTCATAGAGTTGTGAAGTCCATCCTTCTCCCGCAGTTGTAGAACTAGAAAGTGCAAGGTTTCAATCTAGCAAATCTAAGTATGAGAAAGAGAGAATGCACAGTGGCCATTTGAAAGGTTTCAAAAGAGCAGAGCCCGCATCTTGCTGTTTATCTGCAAGGATTGCAAGGAAAAGTGAGGTCCAGCACAACAATTACTTTATAGCACCTTCCTTGTAGGACTAGACAGCCAAAGCTTTCTATCTATCAGTTCGGAGCGTGAGTGACAGAAAGCACAGTGGCTGTTTGCAAGGCTAGGAAAGAGCAGAGCCCGAGTCTTGCTGTTTAACTGCAAGGACTGCAAGGGAAAGTGAGGACCAGAAAAAAAATTCCTTACTAGCACCTTCCTTGTTAGAGTAGAGAGTGCAAAGTGTCAATCTAGCAGCACTGGATTGCGAGAGTAATAGAAAGAGAGTAGCTGTTTGCAAGCCTGGGAAAGAGCTGTGGAATAATCGCTGGAGGTGACCTAGGAATCTGACTTATATCCATATTTTAAAGAAAGGTACAGCACTGAAGAAGCTTCCCGGGTGTAGTGCGGCTGATATGCAAGGGATCCATTCCACGGGAGTTCCCTAGGCCTCTAACCTTAGATGTTGCAACACCAGGGGAACTTGGTGCGCTGACTCTAGGAGGAACTGTATGGAGGGTGGAGCGGAGTGGAGACACCGCGGCCAGGCTCTGTGAAATATAGAGAACTTGAAGGTACAATGGAACCGATATGCTGCATATTCACTACCCTGACCCAATGGTCTGTCATGTTTTTGACAAAATGCTGTACTTGGAGTGAACTTTGCTTATTATAATATCATTATAATACTAAAACGCACACCTCTCTCAAAGCTACCCACCTCCCAAGGTTTGACCACCCCTCAATGAGCTTGCGCACTGAATTTTTCCTAGTCTGGACCTTTAAACGCGAAGCGAGAGAATTCTGAACCAATCCTGATAAAGATATGTATGACTAGAGTCACTCAAGCT
>NW_010531532.1:0-260 GCF_000687285.1 Phaethon lepturus | reverse complement strand
GACTTTATCACCGGCAATCCAAAAGAACGAGTGCATTTGTTGCTTCAATAAATCGCACTATTGATTGACTCAGCCGAGTGTGTTATCCCTGAATGCGACCATACATCTGAGGGCAGCCGTGTTAATTCAGGAGGTGTCCAGCTGAGTAGGTAGTGTGATTTTAGTAGTGCATCCAGACCAGTGATAGTCCAATGAAGGAGTTGGGCGCGACTGGACTACGAACGCTAAATTTGGGCATCACTCAGAACCTAAGCTCAGCC
>NW_010531531.1:0-4205 GCF_000687285.1 Phaethon lepturus | reverse complement strand
GTGTTGGTCTCTTCTCCCAAGTAACCAGAGTAGTCCCAAGTAACTCTCCTCCTGGCATGGGATTAAAGCACCCAAGCAGGTTACCTGAAATCCAGTTTAATTGCCTCTGTTTTAAAAGAGAAGACATATCAGTTCTTAATAGAGCTCCCCAAAAGGGCTTTGTACATTATCTTGAGGAGGTTATTCTCCCCTGTTGTTATCAACTCTGCAGCCTCATCGTTAAGACATTCCCCAAGGAAGCAGTGTAGATTTATTCCAACGTTGCTTTAGAAATTACAAACTCTGCACAGATAGAGGTGCCCGGAGTGGTTGTGGATGCCAATGGGAAACAAAGGTTATATTTATTTATTTCAAATGAAGTTCCACCTCTAGGAAAAGAGCACTAGAAGAATAAAAATTATTTTAATAATCTTTACAGGATGAAATGTTTCATTGTCAAAATCTGAGGTTTAATTTTAAATTTGTCTCTCTTAAAGAGACTCCTCAATAGATATTTCTGTGTTTTATTTAGTTTTTACAGTCACTGTTTGACACTGCAATTAACAGGTTTGGGTATTGCCTGATTACAGATCCTCTTGCTCTTTTTCAGTAACGTTTCACATTCATGTATCTCTTTGAGAATACTTTATATACAACCCTGGACAGCTTTTAATTTATCTGTGGTGAAAGAGATTTGGGAATAGGATTTATGTAGGCATTTGTAGAGGTCTGGTCGGAGAAAGGAACAGTCTTTATCCAGACCTGAAATATAACTTCCAGACAATTCTTTTAAGCACTCTGTCAAAGAACCTTCTCATAATCTTGGAGAAAAAATGCACTGGATGCAAAATATAGAGAATGGTTTTTGGGATCACTTAATAGCGGCTATGGGAGTCCCAGAAAGGTGACTTTTTCAGGCTTCTTGTTTCAACTGCAGTTAAAACTCTAACACTGTCATTTAAAGCATTTTGGTGAAATTTTGAAGTTTTGGCCATAGCTTTCTGCTACAGATGCGTGTTGATTTTTTCGCTTTTTCTTATTTGTCCTGTTGTTTTTAAAGGATTGCTATTTTATGAAGGAGAAATATTGATTTATGGATCACCTCTTCTTGGAAATATGCACTACAGTGTATGGACCACCCAGCACTCTGTCTTTGATTATTATTACTAAATTACATGTTGTATTTTATTCTGATCATCTATTCATGTTGGTCTGGTTATTCCTTCCCCTCAAAAAGGAAGAATAAATAAATAAAACCCTTAGTTCTAATTATTTAGACTGCTTCTTACTCTCTTTTTTCTGAACATTATCAGTCTTACAATCACCTTGAGAAACTGAGGAAGGTCTTGATATATTCTGTGGGCCAAATGTATCCTCACTAAAATTCCCATACCCTGAGGTAAAGTGTTGTCTAGATAGAGAAATTATGCTACTGGGATTATTACAGCTGTAAATTTCTAATAGGAAAAAAACCCTGAAAATTTCAAATATTTGCAAAAAATAAGCCACTTTCTTGCTTAAAGCTACCATGAGAATTACTCAGCCCAGCATAAAGTTGATTTCACACATTCCTGTTCCAAAAAACTGTGCTAGGAATTTCCAAAAAGTGCAGTGTATTTGCTATAGAATCATAGAATCATAGAATCGTTGGGTCAGAAGGGACCTTTCAAGGCCATCTAGTCCAGCCCCCCTGCAATGAGCAGGGACATCTTCAACTAGAGCAGGTTGCTCAGAGCCCTCTCTAGAGGATTCTCTAGGCGATCTTGCCCTTACGTGATATTACCGATACGGTAGGTGTGAGTGCCATTGCAACCCAAACCAGCATTTTCCAGTTCATACTGGTTGTATTCGCTTTACCGTATCTAGTCACTTGACATATTCTGCTTTAGCCTTTATTCTTTCCTGCCTAGCTCCAGCTGAACACAAGCAGGTTTGCATACCAGAGCAGCAGAACAACTTGCTTCACATTTCTGCTTTGCGTACATAAAGGGAAATGTAAAAGTTCCCTTTTGAGGAGTTAACTGCTGTGAGGCCTCTTCATCTGACAGGTCTGCTTGATGGAAATTTGAAATCTGAGATGTGTTTTGTTATCAAGAAAGCCGTTATGGATTTATGCATTGTTTTTTCAATAAATTCTTCACTGTGAGGATGGTGAGACAGTGGAACAGGTTACCCAAAAAAATGTTGTGGATGCCTCATCCCTGGAAGCGTTGAAGGATGGTTGGTTTAAAGCCCCAGGTTGGATGGGGCTTTAAACAACCGGGTCTAGTGGAAGGTGTCCCTGCACATGTCAGGGGGATTGGAACTAGATGATCTTTAAGGCCCCTTCCAACCCAAATCATTCTATGATTCTATGATTGATCCAGAATTTTTCCCTGGATCAAACCAGGCCAAGAATTCAAATGCTCCTTTATTTCACTTTTTAGGCAGAAGTTCCATATTCATCTTCCCAAAGCTCTAAGTCACTTTTTCCATGAGGTGATTGCCTTCACAAAGTTGGTTGTTCACGGTTCAAAGATTTGTTCAATTAGTTCCTTAAGTATTGGTGGTGAATTTCATCAGACCTGACTACACTTCTACCATCTCACTGCTATCTTTAATCTTGCAGATGGATTTGTCCTCTCTTCTACTGTAGTGAAGACAGTTTACCTGGAGATTTATTGCATTTCCCCTGTGTATGACTAGGTGTTTGAATTTCACTGCCTGAGTCATCCCTACATCTGTATAGCTTTAGGAGAGAAATAGAAAAAAGCTTTTACATCGTGATGTTCTCATATGACAGTTCTGCAGATTACAGTCTCACGGACTTTTGTCTTTCTTGTCCTTTGCTCTGTGGAAAGCAAACACTGTGGGTCAGTGAAGTACCACTCCCACAGAGCCAGAGAGTGTTTACCAGGAAACTTTCTGTTTGCCAAAGTAATTTTTTCTTTAATATTCAATGTTATACAACCAGGGCATTTTTTCATCTGCTCCAAGAATACTTATAGTGCCAAGCAACAAATCACAAGCTCTGTTCATCTTATCAAATACGCAAGTTAATGTATATTTACCTTAAGAGAATGTCATCATCTGGAAGCCTGAGTTTAAGAGCAAATTACAACTCCTTTCCTTGTTTTTCCTCCCTAAACCTTTTTCTTTCTTTGTCCCTTACTCCTGTGTGAAAGGCCTGAGCAAACACGTGGAAAACCATGCATAGTGACAAAATTGGTCAAATGTGTGTACCAGGGCAAGGACGCTTGAACTAGTGGATGATTCCAGCTTCCCAGTTCTTTGTTCTGTCACCTCTTGTGTAACGACCGCTCTCTTGAGCCCGTTTGCTTTGGCATCCTTAGTCAGGCACAAACTGTCCAAGGAAAAGATACAAAATATACAGCAATTATTTATTGCTCTATATGATTTTTATCATATGCGAAGTTGGCTACAGTCTGAAGAGCTTTGAAGCTAATAGGCTCATGACTGTGCAAAATCTTTGCTGGCAGGACAGGCACCAAGGGATCTGGTTGACCTCTCCAGCTCCTTGGAGTGCATCCCCAGTGGTGCTGAGATATCAATTTCCACCAGCTCTGTGGACACTGATGGCTCTGATGACTCACCCAAAAACCTGGTGATTCCCAACTAGCTCCTGACCTGCCTTCCTGGCTTTTTTCTTCTTTTTTTCTTTTAGGACTTTATACGTGGATGTTTTCCTTTTTGAATCATTGAGCTACTAACAACTTTATCTCAACAGTACTTCCTCGCTCTCTATTCTTACTTTGCTGTCTTTCTACAAACTTTCCTTTTGCTTTTTCCCAGCAGCAGGAGTCAAGGATATGCACGTGGGCCATGGATATTGGGAACACAGGCAGCTGAACCCTGACACGCGTGTGGAGAGAGCTCACAGCTGGGATTGCAGAGAGATGGGATTACACTCATTCTCAGTGTAAAATTCAAAGCTCAAACTATCTGCACATATATTTGTATGTGTACTTTTCTATGGCAAGTCTGCTGAGCAATTTTGATTCCGTGACGTCCAGTGGCGATAATTTTGACAGATGAATGAAGCTTTATACACTGGTTTGCTCTTGCCATCACCTCCATGTTTGCAGCAGAAAGAGTTCATTGGTGAGGGAGAAGATGCTCATCTGGCTGTCAAAACTGTGCATCAAGTCAGATAAGCAAGGACAGTTAAGGCAGCTGAAGTTTCTTGTGATCGTGTCCCTGTACTCGGCGCTGGTGAGGCCACACCT
>NW_010531530.1:285-3055 GCF_000687285.1 Phaethon lepturus | reverse complement strand
AGGAGCTGAGCTGCTGTGCAAAGGCTGGAGCGGGGAGGAGGCAGGGGCTTTGGCAAGAACAGTCCCCCAGCCCTGCAGGCAGCTCACGCCACACTGCCCATGCCCCCCGCAGCCACCAGCTCCACGGGGCAGAGCGGGACGGGCCCCGTCCCCAGTCAAGTCCATGCTCAGTCCCAGGCAGAGCACCCGACTGAGAGTCCGAGGGCTCCCCGGGGCAGGGAGCAGGGCCGGGGGGCGGTGGACCACGGTCCCCGGGAGCTTTTTTTTTTGCTGCCGGCCGAGATGATGGGCAGGTGATTGTCCATGTGGTAGCTGATGAGGTGGCTGACGCTCTCAAAGCGGTGGTCTTTCGTCCGCACCTGGGGGGCAGGGAAGGGGCACTCAGGAGGCTGCCGAGGGCCACAGGAGGCCAAAAGCCACCAGCCTCCAGGAGCTGGCCACTGAGCTGGGGGGAGCTGCCTTCGCTGCCACGGGCCACCAGGCCCTCTCCGTCCCCCAAGCAAGCCCAGAGGCATCCCCTGAGGAGTGGGGGGGAAGCCCAACGGCCTGGTGGCTCTTGTAACCCCCCCAAGCTGTGCCAGCTCTGCGCCCAGCACGTCACATGGACTCACCACTCCCTCAGGATCGACGAGCAGCAGATGCTTGGGCTGCCCGCCCTGCAGACCCGTCAGCACGTACTGGCCCGGGGTGGTGGTGCTCTCCCGCACCAGGAAGTCTCCGTTCACCTTCAGCAGCTTCTCGGCCTCCTTGCGGTTCATCTTCCCGTGGTACCAGGGCTCACGTCTCAGCTGCTCCTCCATGGAAGCCACCACCTGGGCAGGGGGCAGCCCCACGGGCACAGATGGGGGCACACGCAGGGCATCTTCAAAGGGCTCTGCAGGAAGAGAGGAGGAGGGGAGACCATGACCAACCTCACAGCTGCATCCCCCCAGCCCAGGCATGGCTGTGGCTGCCTCCCCACTCACTCATGTCAAAGAGGTCTCTCTGGGTGCTGCCGTTGGCCGTTGCAGGCGTGCCAGCAACTGACGCTTGGCGTGTCTTGTCCATGTTCTGCACGTTGACATAGGACGGGTCATCAAACAGGTCCGTGCGGCTGGACGCACCCGCCGGAGATGGGTATTTCTCTCTCCCTGCAGCCAAGAGCACTGTGGTCAGCAGGGCTCCAGCCTGCCTCGGCCCCAACACTAGTGCCCATTGTCAGAGCTTGGGGTCCAGGAAAGCAGATGGGGACCAGGCGTGTCCGTCGCGTTACCTTGGGCAGGAGCGTGCTGCTTCCGGGGGTCAAACTCCCCACCGGACGACTGGCCAACAGGCTGCAGGGAGAGGCGGGTGGTGAGCCCCACTGCGCTCCCCATCCCTTCCCACTCCCCACACCCTGGGCTGCTAGAGGTGCTGGGGAGACATGTGCCACAGCTCTCACGGTTGAATAACCCTGAGCAAAGAGCCCACAGCCCAGGTGGGGTCCCTGCCTCTCCCTTTGTAACATGGAGCCTCCCCATGAGGTTGTTCCCAGAGCCTTACCAGTGTGGCCCCCAAGTGATTGGGGGTCTGAGCAGCCCCATCCCGCAACCGCATGTCCACAACCCCACCGATGGGAGGCTCCTTGCCAGGGAAGTCGTTGTAGTACTGGTGATCTGGGGCTGGTTCCTCCTCTTCTTCATCCCAGGCAGAGCCATCAAACCCTGCCATCCTGGAAGGGCACAGCACAGATGAGCTGTTGACAGCAGCCAGGGCTGCATCCCACTCCAGAACTACAAAATCTTGGACACCCTCCCACCTTTCTCCTTCCCACACAGCCCTGCCCTTACCTGTCGTGGGGTGTCACCAGCTTTGGAGGGTTCTTCAGGTACTGCTTGAACCGCAGCTCGAAGGCCTGCCCAATGGTGCTGATGACATCCTGTGCCAAGCCCTCAGGGCACTCCAGGATATGGCAGGCTGGGGAGGAATGGCAGGATGGAAGTGTGGAATCCCAATGTTAAGCTCTTCATCCCTTCAGCCTGCCCTATGTACCCCAGAGCTTCCTTACGGGGGACCCAGTCCCTCCCTGCCACACGGAGCTGCACCTAAACATCCACAAAACGGGGCTCCAGTATTTAGGACCCTCGGCAGCAGCCTCACCTCTCTGATTGACGGGGTCTTTGGCAACATAAGCGACGTACTCAGCTGTGTCCTGTGGGTGAGACACTGGCAGTGAGTCGGGGATGCCAGGGAGTGCAGTGCCCGAGACTTTGGGGAGAGGGCAGGAGAGGCACAGGGCAGGGCACGTGTGGATGGGGACCCCGTATACTCACCGGGTCTCCCCCAGAAGCGAAGGAGATGGACTGCATATGGTGGTTGGCAATGATCTGCAAGGCAGAGTTTCTTGGATGCAGCCAGGAGCTCCTCAGCACCCAGCCAGAGGCAGCACCTCCTGCCCACCACTCTCCTGCTAGGGCTGGCCTGGCATGGGGGCTTACAAGCCTCCAGAGCCCTAGTTATGAGCCACAGCCACTAGGAAAAGGGCTGGGATACCAACAGTGGGGTCAAAATGAGGAGACCTGGCCCCAGGCCAGGGGACTTGGGTCTCTCGGTCTCCAGGACACATCCTGCAAAGCACGTGGGGTATCGCTCCAACCTCTTCACCCCCAGGGACAGGGGCGAGGTGGGCACTCATTAGGTCACACAACCCACCCAGACAGTCCTTAGAGAAGCTGGGGAGATCCCCTGCCCCAGCAGCGCCCGAGGTGTGGGACACGAGGATTCCTGCTCATCTAAAGCCAGTCGCCTGGCC
>NW_010531530.1:0-254 GCF_000687285.1 Phaethon lepturus | reverse complement strand
TCCCTATCAAACCCCGGGCCCCTGCCCCCCACCCCCTCCCCACGCTCCCCTGCTTGCAGTCAGAAGCCATGAGGTTGAGGCTGCTGGTGGAGATGGTCAGGGTGATGGGCATGCCGGCAAACTTCAGGTTGCTCTTGCCCAGGATGGAGTTCAGGGAGCGGCCGCAGGGCTAGGGGCAAACGGCAGCATGGGGAAGGGGCTCCCCGGGCCAGATGCAGCCTGGCTATGTGGGGACAAGGCACATCCTGCCACCC
>NW_010531529.1:13061-14480 GCF_000687285.1 Phaethon lepturus | reverse complement strand
TCTAATGATTAACCCCGGGTAGCAGATGAAGGTGCTTTGCAGCGCGGTCGTGCTGCCAGAGCCCCAGGCACCCAGAGAAGCTGGGGCTGGGGGACCCCCATCACCCCCGTGGGCTACAGCCACTGTGGGGTCTGGCAAGGAGGATGTGGAAAGCCCTCGGTGGTCCTGCAGGGAACAGGACGGGCAGAGCCAGCCGGGACGGGAGCTCAGCAGCACTGGGCATGGGGAGGAGGTGTCGGAGCTGGCCCTGTGCTCTCTGAGGGGCAAAGGCAGTAATTAAATCTTCCCCACCTTGGCGCTGGATCCAGGGCTGCGTGGCCCATGGCGTTAATGACCCAGTGCACCGGGGCCACGTGCACAATCTAGACATTAACCCTAATTTTCCTGTTATCCTGGGTTTTTGTACCTGACCCGGACAGAGATTTGCAGGACAAAGCCCAGGGGCTATGCCCCCACCCCTGGAAGTCCCCCGGATGTGCCCTTCTTGCATGCTGAGAGCCCCTCAAATAACCCACACAGAGACTGTGTCACACACCGCGCTTTAATGGGGAGCCGATGGTACACGGGGGAAGGCGCACACGACACCGGGGTGATGGGGAATGGTTCATCCAGGAGCTCCCCAGCACCCCCCAGCAGTTGGCAGAGATGGGCGCTCTGGGACATGGGCTGTGTTACCCTAAAATCACACACGGGCACTGAAACCCAGCCCTTCACCTTTCCCTGGGAAAAGCAGCACCCAGGGCTGGGGCTAGCCCTCGAGTCCCCCCCAGAGGGACAGACACGGGGTCCAGCTGAGGCCTGACCCTGACCTCCTGCACACATGGAGAACGGGTCACCCAAGCTCTTCCCTTCCTTCAGCTCAGCCCAGCCCTGCCAGGCACCACAGGGAAGAGCTGCCCTGACCCACCGAGGTCCCTGGGGCATCTACAAGCTTGAAAAGGTCCAAGCTGGTTTGTTTATAAAGCTTCCCCCCCTTCTAATTGTTTTTAATTGCTCATTTACTGGGTCGGATTTCTTTAGCAGGATGCTGATTTGTGCCGGTTTTGCTGGATTACCTCCCCGTGAGCGGAGCACACGGACACACACCATCCTCAGGGCATGGAGGATAGTACAGCCCTTTCTCGCACGTGTTTGCGGGCTACTGGAGTTAAATACACATGAGCAGAGAGCAGACCAACGCAGAGGACCTCCTCCTCCTCCCACCTCGCGCAGCCCGAGCACCCCTGTGCAGGAAGGGCAGGGCTGGGGCCGAGGGTGGGAGCAGGGCAGGCCAGAGCACAACCGCGTCCCACAGCTTGCCACACTGAGTAGAAACGCCTCGGGGGCACCGGGATGGGCAGCAGCTCCGTCCTGGTGGGGCCAGGTCCTGGCAAGGAGGCCGGCGAGGTCAGCAGCTCCCAACTGCTCCCTGAAGCCATC
>NW_010531529.1:12408-12844 GCF_000687285.1 Phaethon lepturus | reverse complement strand
CCACGTACAGGCCAGTCCGGTTCTCCTCCAGCGACGGGCCCCAGTCCATGGCGGGCCGGCTGGCTTGCTGGACTCGCTGCGAGGAGACAGTTGGAGGGAGCACGGGCACCCTGCACCGGCACCCCCTCCGCTCCCCAGCCGGCACCCCCAGCCGGCAGCTCGCCCACCCCTCCCGGGGGCCGGTGAGCTCTGCCAGCCCCGAGGGACTGGAAGAGCCTGGGGCCGGAAGCCTGCCTGGGAAGCTTTTGGGAAGGCAGCTCTGAATAGGTGCTCTGCTGTGGGCTGGGGAGGTGTTAGAGTCTGCAAGTGCTGGTGGGGAGGGCTTGCAGGAGCTAAGGGCTGCTGTAGAGCTCTGGCCCTGTGGTGTGGGGTTAGAGCCACCCAGGCAAGGGGCTAGCCTCAGCCAAGGCCATTGCTGGCCATGCCACCGTGCCCA
>NW_010531529.1:3620-12377 GCF_000687285.1 Phaethon lepturus | reverse complement strand
AAGCCAGGTCATGGCCAGCCAGGGCTCCAGCCGATGACCTGCAGCCTGGGGAGGGCAGCAAGTTCTGCTGCCTCCGCTTTGGGCAGCCTGGGGCGAGCAGCAAAGCCCAGCCGGGGCTGGGAAGGCTGTGAGCAGCCAGCAGCTCCACACCCTGCTCCTGGGCAAAGCCTTTCATAGCGAGATCCTGCCTGTGCTGCCTGTACAGCCTGACGGCTGCTTGCCTTGCCCTGCCGTTGCTCCTGAAAAATGGGTGCAAAGTCCCACATGTCCATGCCCACCCCACACTAGGGACGATGTACTTCCCCACAGGGAAGGCAGAGCAGGCTCATTTTGGAGGGGGGATGCACACAGGGCTGCCCCTCGGGAAGCAGCGTGGCTCAGTGCCTGCCTGGCATGGCGGGAGGGGGCACTGCTCTAAGTGCCTTGGGGTGCACCATCTCTCACACCCCACGGGCAGCAAGGAGGGACAGGGACACACCTCCAGGAGAGAGGATGCAGAAATTTCCAGAGGATACAGGCTTGGCAGGGGCTCATGGTCACCCCTGCACATTTCTGGAGTTCTCCCTAGCAATGCTGGGCCCCAGCACCTCCTACCTCCCACAGCGTCCCTTCTTCTCGGAGCACAGCCACCACCATGCCCGCGGGAATCATCAGGCAGGAGAGGACTCCCATGAGGATGCCCAAGACCTCGGCCCAGGCAGGGAAGCGGTAGCTGCCGTACTCGGAGGGCTGGTACTTGACAATGTTGTACACCAGCAGAGCCTGCGGGATGGGAAGAAAGTGAGGTCAGCCCAGAGCCCTTTGAAGGTCTTGTGCTCAAAAAAGGCCTGTAGATGATGGAGACCTCCTAGCAGAGCCAGAATGGTCCCTGGGGTAGGAGACACCAGCAGAGCTACTTGTCACAATGGGAGGTCACCCAGGGATGCTGGCACCACTGTGGCTCTCCAGCACCATCCAGCAACTCAAGCTGAGTAGTTACCATCATTGTTGCTGGGGACAGGACCATCCAGCAGGCTCTGAAGTAGGGCCCTGGTTTGAAGCCCAGCATCATGTGGATATCTCGGCAGAACCTCTTCATGCCTGGAGAAGGGAGAGGGAGAGGGACTCAGAAGCTGTGACCCCTCACCAGGTGCCTGTACCTGGCTGCCCTGCACCGATCAAAAGTGGTGGTTTGCACCCTTTACAGCAAAGAAGTGTCTCCCCTCCCAGCTGGGAGCTGCAGGAAGGGGGGCCCAGCCGGTACTTTCTGAGGAACCAGTCTCAGCACCCCCAACTATCTCTGGAGAGGTGAATCAAGTGATGGCCAAGAAGAAACAAATGGTGGGAGCAGAGCTTGTTTCATGCTCCATTGCAAGGTTGCAGGCTCCCCTAGTGCCCCCTCTAAATCCCCCTCTTCATACAGACGGCCCACCCTTCCCCATGTCCCCATGGGGACAGACACCCTTACCATAGACACGTGTCACCACGAGGCAGGTAGTGATCACCACCACCATGAGACCAAAGCCAGCGCTGTAGTCGTCCAGTAGAACCAGCCAGTACATCCCACCCTGCGGAGGCAAAGCACAGTGGCCAGCATGTCTGGGACCATCATCCCAATAAATGTCCTCCCACTTTTGGGGACACGTCCCCTTAGCCCCTTTGTGGGCACTGGGGAAGACAGCAGTCAGGCACTCTCAGGAGACATCACTCTCCTTCTGGGGGTGGTGCAGGGACAGGAATAATGTTGTGTCACTCCCCTTGGACCTCACACGCCCAGGAAGACCAGGCTCATCGATCGTCTCTCTTCCACCTTGTTAGCTGATATGAATACACATGTCTCTGCAAACTTGGCCCCTGCCCTAAGCTCTCCCTAAAATGAGGCCCTAGTAGGTCCCCATGATGCATCCAGCCCCACACCCTTACTTCTGTTGTGAGGATGAGCCCCATCAGGAAGAGGGTGATGCAAATGACAGCTGAGAACGAAGCTTTCTTTGGCCGCAGGTAGTAGGGAAATTCGTCTGTCACTGCTGTAACGATGGTCTCCATAAAGGCAAACTGCACGCAAGGGAGAAGAGGGTCCCCTGAGCCCCCAGGCTGCCTGGGCACCATGGCTGGCTCGGTGGGCTCGGTCCTTACTTGGCTGTCCAGGCCCAAGGTTAACAGCATGAAGAAGAACAGGAAGGACCAGAATGGAGAAAGCGGGAGCATTGTCATGGCCTGGGGGTACACCACAAAAGCCAGGCCAGGACCTAGGGGAGGCAAAGGACAGCAGGGTGAAAAGGGGTGACAGCGCTGGGCATGGGGGGGTGGAGGAGAGGAGAGCCCAGCAGAGCGGCACCATGGCAGGGACCTGCCAGGGCTCTTGCAAGATGGGCAGGAAGGGTCCTGCAGCAGAGGGTGGAGAGGTGCAGGAGAACCAGCCTGCTCCTTGCTCAGACCTTTATTAGACATCACTTGGAGTTGCTCAACGTTTGCACAGCAGGAACCCGTCTCCCCCCGTCCCTCTCTCTGGCCAGCTGAGCATACAGCTTCATCCCTCATGCTGAGACCCTCAGATGCCTTCCATCCTGGAAGGGATGCTCTTCAGTGCACCCAGGCAGAGGGTGAAGGAGAAGGGGTCTTCGTTTGGCCTCACCTGCTTTTGCCACCTGGTTAACAGGGACCCCAAGCTCTTGGGACATGTATCCCAAAACAGAGAAGATGGCAAACCCTGCCAGGATGCTGGTGATGGCATTGCCCAGGGTCACTATGAAGGTGTCCCTACAGAGGAAAAAGAAGATGCTCTGAACATGCCCAGTCCCTCCCACCCCACACCAGCGTACGGTGTCATTGCCAGCCCCAAGCACCACAGTAAGGTGACCCAGTGTGATTCTCCTCCAGGACCTCTCTTGGCATGTGCTTTTCAGGGTAAAATGGAGCGTATTTCTAATGACATGGGTCATTTTGTGGGTGATCCCAAGCTTGCTTTTCTCTGTGGAGGGCATCAGCCCAAATGTCCAACACCCAGACTCTCCTCTCTGCTGGGGACAGGACAAACATGCATAACTCTAGCCTCAAATACCATCAGCCTTCAACACCTACAGCCCAAAACTTCTGAGCCAGGAGCTGTTCCTTGATGCTTAGGACAATTTTCTTCCACAGGTCCCTCTGTCCCTCTTGAGCCTGTGCACGCTGCCCAGTATCTGTAAGGCTCTCGGGCAAGGAGCAGCGCTGGGTGTGTGCTGCACCACGTGCTTCTGCTGGCTTTGAACTGAGGTTTTCAAGGCTCCCCCCAACCCATGATTTTTATGAGACAGCAGCTGGCTCCCACCTGTAGATATTCTGATGGAAGGTGTTGTATGAGGCGAAGGTGAGGAGGCCCCCAAAGCCTACCCCAAGGGAGTAGAAAATCTGCAGGGCTGCCTCGATCCACACCTGAGGGAAGGAAGCAGGTTTGAGGAGAGCAGGGGTTTGGAAACCTCCTCTCAAGAGAGAGGGAGTTGGAAATATGCTTCCCCAGAGCCGCTGGCACATCTTCCCCGGCCCTGCAGGCACGCAAAGCCCACGGGGTCTTTGCCTTTCCTTGCTAACAGGCTCACCGCTCGTCATGAGGCAGCTGGCTAGTGGAAGGACCAACAAGAGTGTTTTAGAACCAGCCCACTGCTGACCCCAGGAAACTCCCCGCTCCACACACTGAGGCTGCTTGAGAAAAACAGAACAGCCAAATTCACCATGGGCACCCATCTCCTCCCCCAGCCCGTCACAGGGGATGGGCTAATCCTGCCCCTGGTCCTGGTACCCAGGGGAGGTGGCGAGCGCTCCGTCCCCTGCGCTGACAGCCAGGAAAACAGGCACAGGGCTGGGCCAGGTGGGAAGACCAGTATAGACAAGGTGTGGAGCAGAGACACGTTGCTGAAAGGCATTTGCCTTTTGGGCTGGGAGCAAAACTTTAGGTCGGGGGTGGCCAGAAAAGGCACTCAAGTAAGGGAACCGCCTCTGTTACATGCTAGAGGTGACGAGAGAAGGTTCACTTTCGTGTCTTAAACAAATTACACAAAATCCTCCTCACCTTGGAAGACAGCAAGTGATCAAACTGGGGCGTGAGGTAAAATTGGATCCCCTTCCAGGCCCCCTCCAGGGTCACGCCACGGATGAGCAGCATCACCAGGATGAGGTACGGGAAGGTGGCGGTGAAGTACACGACCTGCGGGAGAGCAAAGCCAGCTGAAGAGCCGGGAGCGAGAGCACAATGGTCCCCATAGCCCTGTCCCCAGGATGGGACGCTGCGTCACGGGCATCACCCCCCAGAGCTGGGGTCCTTGGGATGCAGCAGAGCCGGTGGTGTCAGCCCTGCCGGAGTCCGGGTGTGCAAGCCACCCCCAAAGTGGCCCGTGTCCAGCTGATGCTGCTCATGGGTCTCAGCTTCCCAGATGTGCAGGGAATCGCAGGCACTGGTGAGCATCGCTGTAGATCACCCCAAAAGAGATCATCCAGCCCTTACCTTGCCCGAGGATTTGACTCCCTTTAGGATGCACAGGTAGACGATAGTCCAAGAAAGGAGCAGGCACAGACACAGGTTCCAGCGGATCCTCCCAGGATCCCCGATCCCAGAGCTCCCTTGGATATGCAGGACGTACCGGCTAGGGCAAAAGGCAAACCGTGGGTGAGCAGCCACAGGCACGCCCCGCCATCTTCCAGAGACCCTCTCTGAACCTAGCAATGCCTCTGCTGCAAAAAATAACCTTGTCAAAAATCTCAGCGATGAGAGAGCAACAAGGCGCTGGCAGCTATTTGCCGGGGAAAGGGAGCAGTTGGTGTGATTTCTCCACCAAGCATTAAAGAGCCCGGGGGGGATGCCTGGGGGCTTGAGAGCAAATTCCCAGCCGGTCCAGGCATGGGATGCATTTCAGTCTAACAGGCCAACAAAGCAGCACTAGATCATGGGCACCTCCCACATCCCAGGGCCATGATCCCAATGGCTAAACTGAGGTATCACCCACAGCTGACCCCAAGAGTCCATCACTGCACCCACAACGCCCACCACGTGTGTCCAACATGCCATGAGATGTGCAGCACAGACCTTCCCCCCACATCCCATCCCCATGCTCTCCCCGGCTGGATGCTGAGCATGTCCCCATGGCCAGGTCAGGCTGACCTCTTTACCTCCAGTACTCCTCGCTGGGGCTGACGGTGTTGGTGATGTTGACGGGGAAGGTGGTGTTCCCCGCCTTGATGACGTGGTGGTCCAGGCACAGGTCGGTGTTCCACCAGTTGCCACAGTGCTGCCAGGGCAAGTCGCTTGTGAGGGATGCAAAGAGGTAGAAGAGAACGTAAGCAATGATCATATTGTAGTAAATGGCCACCAGGGAGACGATGAGGATTGTGCCCATGCCAACGCCTGGAGGAAGGAGAGGGTAAAGAAGGAGTGAGCCATCTCTCTGGAGCGGAGCACATCCAAAACCAGGGTCAGACACTGGATCTCAGCAGCCAAATGTTTCACCAGTCAGACGTTCACCCAGTGGGGGGAGCCTCTTATTGCCATTACACCCCCCGGACATGCCTTCTCTGAATTGATAGTCTATTGCATCATACAGATAATTTTACTCCGACCTATTTGATTTGACCTTTTGTTTTTAATGCTTTATTCTTACCTTTGTCTTTAACAGTTATTGCTTAGCTTTGGTGCTGTATTTTGTAAACTAGCTGGCTTAATAGCTTCCATACAATTTCTAGAGCTGATCATGACATCATGGAGACTGATAAATCTTTTATGTATCTATCTTGCAGCTACTAAAACAGCAAACTCAGAGGTCCAGCCTGCACCACCAGGATCCCCCCAGGATTTAACCTTTGATTCTAACAAGAGTTTTGAGGATCATGGGACAATGCTGCTGGTCCATGTCCTCATCAAGCAGCTCTTCCAGATGTCCCGCAGAGCTCTGGACTTCGCTCACGCACCTTTAAAGAGAGGGCTTATCTTCCAGACGGCGAGTGGCCCCAGGCTGGAGAACTGGCCAAGTGACAGCTCCATGAAGAAGATGGGGATCCCACAGATGGCCAGCATGATGAAGTAAGGAACCAGGAAAGCTCCTGCAAGAAGCAAGAAAAAGACCTTAAAAATAACACGGAGCAAACACCTAAAGCCCATATATGAGAAGGAATAAAGTTCTTTCAACATCTGTAGCCCTGAGGGATCTACACCAAAACCTGGAAGACAGCAAGGGGCGGCAGCTCACCACTAGTGCAGGAGGAAGGGGCTGGGATTCACCCAGTGCCATGGTTTCCCCCTCCACAGAGACTCTCTTTTCCCCTTGAATCTTTCACAAATGCCATGAAACTCTCCAATTATTATTGCATGTGACAAGCAGTTACTCTGGGGAGTAGTGGAACAAGCTGGTCACTGCACCATCACACCTGGGTCCTGCATTGCAAAAGGCTCACTCCCCTCCTTCGATTTCTGGGAAGCATTTGCTGACCCCACTGAGTCCTGGAGGACACCGGACCAGAAACCAAGGGGGATGCTCAGGTGGCATTCAGTCCAGCATGGAGCTGGGGGTGTCTCCAAGGCCATGAGTGCAGAGATGGGCTGGTGACTCCCACACACAGATACAGGTAGTTAATGCCCTACAGCAAGCATGGTGGCCAGGAGGATGCTTCACCCCCAACAAAAGCTACTTCCCAGCCCTGAGAAGAGGAAGGGGTATCTCTTCAGAGACACATCCCGCCAGCCCAGCTCAGTGAGGGGGAGATGTGGCCACTCCAAAGCATGACTGAGTACCTCCTCCATTGGTGTAAGCCCTGTAGGGGAACCTCCAGACGTTTCCGAGGCCCACGCAGTATCCGATGCAGGAAAGGAGGAAATCCAGCCGCCCCGTCCAGTTCCCTCTGTCCTCTGGGCACGCGGAGCCCAGGTCCCCGTCCTGGCTGCTGGGGCTTACCAGGAGCTCTGGTGTCACCGGCTGAGCAAGAGAGCAGGGGATGGGAGAAGGCAGCCGGGGGTCAAGGGAAGGAACCGGGTGGGGGGCAGCCGGAGAAGCCGGGGGGAAGAGCAGGAGAGAGGGAAGGAGCGCTGAGGGCTTGGGTGTGAATTTGTGACCCCCCCCAAGGCATCAGTCCCTTGGGGACACCCTGTCCCAACAGGTCCCCGCGCACTACCCCAACCAATGTCCTGCTCTGCTGCTGAGCAAGGAAAGGGGACAAATGCGATCCCACATGGCCAGAGCTCCCCTGGGAAAGGCAGGATGGCCCTGGTTTGCCCTGGGAGGCCAGGACCCATCTTGCAAACCCAGTTTCCCAAGAAATCCTTTCAAGGGGCAGCAACAAACTTTCCCAACCTCCTGCAGAACGAGGGTATGAGGACAGCAGGGGAAGAACCATCGCTGGTGTGCGAGGGAGCGCGACACCCCAGCCCCTCGTGCCCCCGCCATGCCGGGCACTCAGCTGCCATTAAATGCTCCCTGCATTATTCATGCTTTTCCAACTGCCAAAAGCCTACGCTGTGGGGATTTAGTGACACACTCCCAGTTGTCCCTGCTGAGAGACCTCCTTCCAGCTTTCCTCATCTGCCCTGGATCAGCAAGGCATGGGCAGCTCTTCAGCAGGCAGAGGATTAACCCATTCCCTTCCGCCTCGGCTGCCTCAGCTCTGCAAGAGGGAGGTGTGAGTCCTGCAATGCATTTAGGTTGGGGTGATGCACCAGGAGGGTGGAGGGCTGCTTGGTGTTTGTGCGTGCATTCACATCAGGTCTGCAGTGAGATGTTTGGTCTATCTGAACTTCTCCAACCTCCTGACATTGGGAGAGTGGGGAAGGCATCCTGGCTGGCTCCCATCCCATCGTAGATATCCCCTTGGCAAGACCAGGCAGCAAGAAGGGGTGGGATGAGGATCCTGCCCCTGTGCTGCTGTGGCCTTGCCTGGGGGTATAGTGGGTTTGGCTGGTACTGAGGCACAGACACAGAAAGGTGCTGGGGTCTCTGCTGACAAGGCACCAGGACCAGGGCAGAGGGATCCCCTTTGGGAACCTTCCCTTCCTCTTGGGCTCTCAAAAGATAAAAGCAGCCATCTCTGTGTCCCTGAGTTCATGTAATTAAAGGGGACAAGCCCATGGGATGTCACGGCGGGAGAGGGGCCTGGATTTGGAGGGACCAGGCAGAACGAGGTGCGGGTCCCCCTGCACCCACGTGCACAGAGCCCACGGCAGACCTCTGTCCCCCGGGAGATCAGAGCTGGCTGGCGAGCAGAGCCCAGCGCTGCCCTGCCACGGCACCCAGGGAAGGCGGCAGCCCCCTCTTCTCCTCCTCCTCCTCCTCCTCCTCCTCCCCAGCCGGACCGGACCGCAGGATGCTCCTGCTGCCGGTTCCCATGGAGACAAGGAGCCATGTGCCGATGGCAAAGGCTGCCCGCTCCCACCCCCGGCAGGGTGCACCCCACTCCCCCAGCCACCGGCACCCTCTTGCCAAAGGCACCAAGCGCAGAGGCGAACCCGTCCCCACCCGGCGTGCAAACCCCTCGAGGGACAGGACGAGCCGGCGCAAACTTCCCAAAGCCACCCTGAAACGCACAGCCCCAGCAACGGCCTGACACTAAAATCCACCATTAAAAGCCCATCCCCGCTGGATGCCACCGTCCAAAGCAAGGGCCAGAAGAAAAATCTTTGGGAACACAAGATGAAAACTTAAAACGTGACCCAAATAGAATACCGTTGCTATAAAACCGTTGCAACCTGGCAGCTCTCCTGCAGTTGTTTAACACAGCTCTGCGGCTTAGCGGCTTTTCCAAACCCTGGCCCTGCCCCAGCAA
>NW_010531529.1:714-3523 GCF_000687285.1 Phaethon lepturus | reverse complement strand
AGTTTCGGCTGCTATAGCCTGTAATCACAGGGGTCCCTGCCAGGCAAGGACCCATAGGGCCACCGCAGTTTGGTCTCCCCCCAGAAAAACAGCTTCCCCATTCCTCACACTGCCTGGGGAAGCTCCCACTTTCCAGGTTTGCATCACAGAAAAACAGCAAGCAGGGATGCTGGGAGATCATTAAATCCTCTCACCTAATTCCTGCACCTCTGGCTAAATCCCAAACAGCTGTAAGAGGGCACCGGAGAAGCTGCATGACCTGATGAGATGCAGGTGCCCATCCATCAGATGTAGCATGGAAGTCAACACAGAAGCAATAAAAAGGAAGGAACGTGCAGGACCTTTTCCAAACTGTACGTTGGCCCAGTCCTCATCTTCAAAGGCCATGGGATGCAGTTTGTCACCCCTGCCTCGGTGATGACTGCACCCTCTTATTAATTTCTTTAGCTGGAGCTCTGCAGTTTAAATTTAGGACCCCAGGGCAGAAAGCAAAGCCTGCTCAGGAGTCAGATAGACACTAAGGACGGTGAACTTGTGGTCCGCACTGGGCAGGTTGGGGAGGCACGGGCCAGGGATGCTGCTGGAAAACACACAGGAAGGCTGCTCCATGACTGCGATGCTCTAAAGTGCCCCAAGTCGTAGCCTTTCCATAGAAATCACAGAAAACCTGGCCTATTAGCCTGAGTTAAAATGAACTGGAAAATAAGGATTCCAGCCCATTTTTGCCCCAAATAGCAGAGGGATGCACACCTCTCTGCTCAGGCTGCTGGAAATCTCACACACCAGCTTGATTCCAGCCATTTTTTCAGGATTAATGCTCCCTTCCAGCCTTTGTCATAACAGAAATTTTCTTTTTCGGCAGCAGATGAAGTGCTCTAGTGCTACGATATTGCTCTAGTGTTTTCCACCGTCGACTGCCATGCTTCAAACCGGGCTCCCGTCTCGCGGTTATAAACAGACGGCGACTAACAGCTCCCTTGGCAACAACATCCTCTTTGAACATGGCATCACTTTCCATTATTCACCAGAAGATGCTCCCAAAGAAGTCAGCAAAGCAAAGGTCACCGAGAAGAAAAAGCACTTTAGTCCTGCCAAGATAAGAGCTGGCTTCCATAAGGAAATTGCCCTATGCTAATTATTTTCTGTAAACCAATTTACTTAAACCAGTACAACACTCATCTGCATCCATGAAAAAACAACCAGATTAAAGTTACTTTTTCATCATATTTTGTCTCCATTCGAACTGGCATTGTGGGGTTATTTTACCGGTGTTTTGTGCGTGGACCACAGCCTTTGATTGGGAGAAATGCCACCCGATGCCAGATTTCTCCCCTGTGGATCTGACCTGTGTGAGAGCACAGTGCGCCTGTAGAGTGTGAGTCACTTCAGATTAGTTTGAATTGCTTGTTAATCTCTTTGAGAGAAAAAAAACCCAGCATAAAAATTAATTCAAATGTAAGATTGCTTAGAAAGTGAAGTAAATCAAGCATGTCTATGGTGTGGAAGAGCCCCTTGAAGGGCTGCGCTAACCCCAGTTTTCCCCAGCACATGCCAGGAGAGGGAGCAAGCGGTGCTGGAGCCAGCACACGGGGCTTAGGGGCTGGAGATTGCTGAGGCTGAAGCAAACTCATTACAGCGATGTCCAGAGCGCAGGGAGTATGCCCAGCTGTGGATGCTTATGGTCTTTCATCCGAAAAGCCTGGGGAAGGAGCGGGGAAGGTTTGAAGGAGTTTGTGGGTGGCAGGGGAGGGCAGTGGCTCGGGCAGGAGGATGCTGCTTGGCAGCCTGCCTGGGGCCAGGGGAGGGCAGCCCAAATCCTGGCTCCCACCGCTGTCCCCCATGGGCTTTAGTCCATTTCTACCAAATCACCTCCCAAAGCAAATAATCAAACAAATAAAAAACATCCACTCAGCTCTTCTGGAAATACTATTATACAAAAGCCAACCTGAAATCCTTAGAGCCTGAGCAAGATCTTCTCTATTAAAGAGGAATTTCCGTACGTCTAAAATATGTCTGGTGAGAAAGCTTAAAACCCCCGGCTCACCGACGGGAAGCGGATCATAACGAGAGGGGGAGGAGGCTGTTGGGATCCCGGGGCGGGCGCTGCAGCCGGGGCTGTGCAAACTTCTCCATCGGCCAAGGCTGATGCCAGCGCCGGACACGGTGGTCCCAAGGAGCCGCGTGGCTGAAAGCACCAGGTTCTCCATCTGGAGCTCAGCAAGAGTATTTTTGGGTAATGAAGGATGTCGGGTCTCTGGCCAGCACTGGGAATGGGGAAAATAACTCTGGAGACATCTGCTTTCCATTCCAGCTGATCGCTGTGGGACTAAATGAATTCCTGAATAAATGTTAAACAGGATCACCGGCAGCAGAGAAATTCAAGTATCTCAGAAAGCCTTTGGAAGGGACAAAGACAATTGTTAATGGGTCCTGCATTCAAAAAGTCATCTGAAAAAGCAATTTGTAGGAAAGAGGAGGAGAGGGAAGAGCCAGACGGTGCCTCCAAACAACAGTGGAGAAAGGTATAGGCAGCCCTGAGGCTGCCAGGGCCATCAGATAGCTGCTGGCTTTCACCAGGCCACTGCTGGCTTTTTGACGTCATGTCCCAATACCCCGGGAATTTCCTGGTAGAGATGAAACTCCTCTGGGTTTTCATTCATCTGAAGGCTGACACAGGTCGGAGTCGCCCTGCCCTGCGGTTAGTGGGCACAGTTTGGCGAAGGCCAGAGCCGAAAGGGCTCACAGCCCTGGGTCGTTGCCCGGGATGCTCTGGGAAGGGCTGACCCACCCGAGCAGCAGGTCCCCACGC
>NW_010531529.1:0-312 GCF_000687285.1 Phaethon lepturus | reverse complement strand
GGGGCTGCCAGCCTCTGCCACCCTGCTCCACCCTGTACCCGTGTGGGACGGGCATGAGGAGGGGCTCGGTCCCAATACTGGGGGAGACGGGGACTGAGAGAGCCTGGTAAGAGCAAAGCGGCAGTGGACAGGAGCCTAGGACAGGAAAGCCTGAAAGCTGGGTTTAACAAGGATTTCCAGCTCTGCCCTGAACCCAGAGTTCAGGGTCCAGCACTGCCCAGACCCCTTTAAAGGAGGAGGAGGAGGCAATCCGAGCTGCAGGTGGGAAAGGCACTGCCCAGCTCCCTGTGCTCATCCCGGCGGGGGGAACCC
>NW_010531528.1:0-1297 GCF_000687285.1 Phaethon lepturus | reverse complement strand
GACAGCCTTGATGCTGTGCGAGCACTGCCCATCACTCCACTCAGATGGACATTAGATTTTTTGATAGATAGTGTAGCCACTCATTCAGTAGTAAGTAGTTGTAAAGGCCCCCTAAGCAATACCGATTGTAGGGGCAATGGGAAAGAGAACATTAAGGTAATTTTTACAACCTATGGAATGTAAAACTGGAAATACTAAAATAACTCACGAGTTTCTATATATGCCAGAATGCCCCCTTCCAGTGCTAGGATGGGACTTGTCATGTAAATTGAATGTGCAAGTAACCTTTTCTGAGAATTCTGTGCAGTTACATATTCCTAGAGAGAGAGCATGGAAGGCTCAGTTCTGCCTACTGACAGATAAAACCCTGGAAAAGTCTGGAAACAATACCCCGGACACAATATTAAATGTGGTAATTCCTTTGATATGGGCCTCAAAGAAACCAGATAAAGTGAAAAAAGTAACTCCGATTAAAACAGAATTCAAACCATGGGTAAAACCAGTAAGTGTAAATCAATACCCTATCAGACTGGAGGCACAAAAAGGAGCCCTTGACAAATACTTTTATGCAATACAGACTGCTTAGAGAATGTCAGTCTGAATTTAATACTCCTATTTTACCAGTAAAGAAGCCTCGTGCTGAAGAATATAGACTAGTACAAGACTTAAGGGTGATAAATCAAATAACCATGGGCATGCACCCCATTGTACTGAGCCCTTACGCCTTACTAACTTCAGTACCTGAAACAAATGCCTATTTTACTGTTTTGGACCTAAAAGATGTTTGCTTTTGTATCCCAGTGGATGAACAAAGCCAAACAATCTTTGCCTTCGAATGGGAAAATCCCATGAGGGTTGAAAGGTGCGGCTGTGTTGGACTGTTCCTCCCCAAGGTTTTAAAAACAGCCCTACTCTGTTTGGTAACATATTGGCAAAAGACTTAGAACAATGGCGAGGTGAGAATGATAATGTAACTCTGTTACAGTGCGTAGCGGAAAAGAGAATCAATTGCTGGGAATGTGGAAATGTTCAAGAGATACGGAAGGATGGTTGGTAAACCCCGAATCAGCAAGTTCTTACTACAGCCAAAATGATGGAAGCTCTCCTCAAGAAACTACATGAAGAAACTCTGTGGTGGGTTGACCTTGGCTAGACACCAAGTGCCTACCAAAGCCGCTCTATCATTCCTCCTCAGCTGGACACGGGGGGAGAAAATATAACGAGAAGCTTGTGGATCGAGATAAGGACAAGGAGAGATCATTCATAAATTACCGTCACAGGCAAAACAGACTCGACT
>NW_010531527.1:706-947 GCF_000687285.1 Phaethon lepturus | reverse complement strand
GGGAGGCATTTTGCGGGTGCCAGCACCCGTCTCCTGCCATGGTGGCTCATCCACATGGCCAAGCGATGGAGTTTTACCTCTGTCCTAGCGGGCAAAATCACCCTTGCAACGAACCTCCCTTGTGACCCCCTTCCCCACTTGCACCCCGAAAAGCGTCGCCTTCCAGCGGCGCTGCTGGGATGACCGGGGGCACTGGGAAGGCCCCCCAGCCCCCAGGTGGGAGGGGGCTGGGAGGGGGGCG
>NW_010531527.1:0-313 GCF_000687285.1 Phaethon lepturus | reverse complement strand
AGGATGCTGCGTCTGGACAACATCAAAATTGAGCATTCGGGGAGCGGAGGGCAGCGGAGCTGGGGATGCACTGTGGGTCTGGGATGGGGATGGGGGTGGAGGGCTAGCGATGGCCGTGGCGACGGGCCGTGCTCTTGGCACCGATTTGGGCTTTGGTCAGCCCCTCCGTGGCTGCGGCTGCTCATCGGCTCCGCTTGCTAATGGTGAATTAATGCCTCCACCTTCCCCGGGACCGCGCTCCCTGCCGCAGCCGAGGGGCCCCTCTCTGCGGCAAAGGCAGCGGCGGGGGAGGATGAAGGGGCTGCTTCCCGCG